>NW_011889017.1:1685137-1688881 GCF_000151845.1 Pteropus vampyrus
TGAACACCAACCATGAGTTAGTGGTTCCCTAATTTTCAGGAACTCATTATATAAAGAGTTGTTTCATAATGATTTCACTTAACTGTTCCATGGAACTGATGCTAGATAACTATCTGATATTCAACAATACTTAAGTGTATATATAATGAAAAGCATTTGTAATAGAGAAATGGGATTTCTAGAAAATGTACTAGGATGCATGTTATTAAATATAAATCTTAGCCAGGAGTCTCTGAAACAGCCTTCATGACAAAGCAAAAGATGGCAAAGCATATACAGAACTTAGAAAAAAATGTATTCACAGAGTGCTAATCTGAGACACTGAAATGAGCATCTAACACATGTTTTCCTTCCTGTCCCAAACATAGCAAATTGCCAGACAGACAGTGATAAGGAAACGTTTTTCCCTCCTTCACTCTCTACTCCCTGCTTGGGGAACAGAAAACTTGGCAACCAATCTTCTTCTATAAATGGATGTTGTTTTAAAGTGAGTATACAGTACAGCTCCCTCTACACCAACACAATGCTATGATCACTATTTTTCATATTCTTACCATGTCTATATAAAAATAAGAAAAATGAAGAAACACCCTAAGTGGAGAAGGAACATGAAGGTGTGGGAGACCGGAAATTCTGGACAGTGTTGTTCTGGTAAGTACAGTATTTGTGGAAGAGAAGAGATGCATGATGGCCAAGCCTGATGGGACTTATGTGTAGCCTATCAGTTCAACTTATCAAAGGATCAGCTGAGGCACTGAGAAGAACGTCTTTACAGACTATCCTAAAAGGGAACTTAGCTGACATTGACAAAGAGCTCCAAGCAGTCTCCATCAACTCCCATTGTTGACATGAAAGGGCACCTCTCACTACACAAGGCACGGGGATGCCTGGCTGTTGGCACTTGCCTACACTGACCTTTGGAAAATATTGGGTCTGAATAAATCTCTCTTCAGGTTGAGTATATGCACACACATGTAGCCACACAGAAAATGTGGGGGAAACCCAACAAGTACAGGATATGAAATTCATCTCCTTAACTCTCAGAGGCAGGAGAAACTTCTTAAAATTAAACAGAACACCTAGAATAATGCTTTCTAGATTATTTAATGACCATAATGGGATGCGAAAAAGGTCTCCAGGGAAACAAAGCAAAAATCCATAAGACTTACAAGAAAGAGGATGTAGATGGGAAAATGAAAAATTAAAATAATTCAAGAAATGCAATAAAGCAAGTAAATAGGCATGAGGAAAAGTAAATAGTGGAACTGATACCATAGAAAATAAATCAGTAATGAGAGGCAAACTTGAAAAGCTCCTCTAGAATGCAGAAGAAAAAGGTAGCACCATGAAGAATAGCTAAGCTTTTTCAATGCAAAGAATAAAAACATGATTGAAGAAAAAGACTTGGAAATTCAGATGAAATAAACAATTAGAAAAATTTAAAGAAAATAAACATCTGAAAATATTGAATTTTTATTGCAATCATAAAGAAAATGGCCACAAGCATGCAGGCCATAAAAAATTATCTTAAAAGGAACAAATATGAAATTGCCCTTAGATTTCTCTTTTGTCAAATGACCATTAGAAGACAATAGAGTATATAATAAAATGGATAATATTGAGGGTAAGAGAAATAAAACAATGGGCAAAAGATTAAGCAAATACAAAGGGACTCATTATACAAAAAATATAATCTAACATAATTTTAGGATATACAAGAAAAAATCAAATAGGACTGAGGTTATTTAACTGATAAAGGGGATAATCTAAACTGAAAATAAAAAATCTAAAAACCTTAATGTTTCAAAAATATACTGTCAAAAACTTAAAGACCTGTTATATTCAAGGAAAATGTAACATAATGATATTTATTATTTCTGAATGACTCCACAAACATAAGCCACATGTTCTGAACATTTGCAAACTAGATATTATTAATAAAAGATTACATTTAAAACTCCAACCTTTGAGCATGAATTGCTATAGGGACTCTGAAGAGCAACTAGGCAATATTTATTGAACTTAAAAATATGCATATGCAACAGTTCCGCTCTGTCCTTCTCTGAGCACGCCTTAAGGAAACACTCCTACGTGATCACAATGAGACATAAGGGCGAGAGCTTCATTACAGCAATGCTTATAATAGAAAAAAAGGGGGGTAATAACGGAATCAGGCCTCAATTGGGAAGTGCATAAATAAAATGTAGAATGTGATGGACTCCTATAAATAAATTTAAAAATATATACATGAAAAAAATGGTATATACCTAATTCACGGTAGTGAACTCTGGGACTGAAATGAAACTGTCATAGCCATCAAAGGAGAATTTAGCTTTGCCCATAATATTCATTTCTTTTTCTTCCTCTTATGAAAAATATCTACATTGATTACATGTGCAATTACAAAAATTACTGGAAGAAATACTAGATAACAGTAACAATTTTTCATTCTGCATGATGGAAATGTGCATGACAGCTTTATTACGCTTTGCATTTTCTTTTTGTAATTTTCTTGTTTTATTAAAACATAGACTGTAGCAATAAAATTCTAATAAATAACATTTAGGCCAAAAGGAAATAAAAACTAGAGTTACAGATTGTTTTTAGAATAAAACATTGAGACCATCACGTAGCAAAATTTAGGCATTGGAGAGAAAGCTGTATTCAGAGGAAAACAGTTCATCCTTAAATATTTTCATTATTAAGAATGAAAGAAATAAAAATAAACTTATCATTTAATTCAAGAAGATAGAGAAACAAATTTAAAGAAACCAGTAGATGTATCCTTATATAAACATTAAGACTGATTCTAACTTCTCCATGAACTCCCTAAGCTTCACATAGGATGGGCTAGAAGTGTTAGTCATGATATTATAACGTGTGCAAATCCTTCTTTGGGGACACATTGTTTCCTGGATTCTCATGGAATAATGGAGAGGAACATGCTGAGAAAACAATTCTGAACTGAACTCCAAATGACCTCTTGGTCACCTCTCTATGTATAGGTAAGGAATGGGGTCAGTGGGCAGAGAGCATTCCTGTGTTATCATAGTGGCTAATTTTCCTGGAAAGTTTCTGGTAGCCACCATGGAAAATCTACAGGTAAATATGAAGAGTGATTTTTATGAATTGAGACAGAAAAATCAGAAGGTGAAAACCTGTCATGGGTAGCATGGGAAAATCCCTAAACCTGTTTCATTTATGATGAAAATGGTACCTGAAAATTGTCCTGTGGTGTCAAGACAATGAAGAGAAAGAAATAGGGCTCCTTGAAGCCTGGGAAGAATTTTAATTATTGTTAGTGAGCACTAGCCCCATAATTACAAGATAGAAAAGGCTTATATGCAATTTCTATTCTAAAGAATAATATGCCTTGTATTTTCTCTCCCTGAGATGAAAATACTTTGCACCAATTCTTACATGAGGATATGTGTGATTTTCTTTAAAACAAAAATTATTTACAGTGATTTTCTTTGCACATGAAAAGCGAATTTACTACATTCATTCAAGGACTTCACTTTTGCTTTGGCACATTCTTATTTTTAAAAATGTTCTTATAAATCTCACCAGAGACTGGCATGATTTATTCAGGGTCCTGTGGAACAGAACTTTAAATTAGTAGTCTTGTATTCAATAGAATTAATTTTTAAATTGATTTTTCCCCTTATGGAAAAATTAAATCAAAAGAGAATGAGGAATATACCAAAGGAGTTCTTTAACAGGAAGGAGAGAGAGAGAGAGAGA
>NW_011889017.1:1689006-1691645 GCF_000151845.1 Pteropus vampyrus
AGGAAGGAAGGAAGGAAGGAAGGAAGGAAGGAAGGAAGGAAGGAAGCAAAAGATAGAAAAAGAAAGGGCTCACAGATAGGTCCATACAAGATAGTTTTATAATCAACTAGCCCTAATCCTGTCTAAGAGCAGGACTACTTGTGGCAATTTGTATATTCCTGAAATTGCCACTAAAATATCCTCCTGTCCCACATGTCCTTCCACAATATGACTTTTCTACTCCCCCATCAAGAGGTATAATCTAATTCTTCTTCTCTTGAATCTGGAACCTTGTGACTGCTTCATTCAATAGAGTATGGTAGAATTAATGCTCCGTAACTTCCAAGGCTGGATCATGAAAGGCAACACATCTCCTGCCTTAATTATTGAAACATTCACACTTGGAACCCAGAGCTGTCAGGTAAAAAGTTTGACTACCCAGAGGTGGCCATATTGGGAGGACTCTCAACCATCTGGGGAGGCCATGGGTAGGCGATCTAATCAGCAGTCCTAGTCTTTGAATCATCTCGGCCCAGGCATCAGACATGTGAGTGATCAAGCCTTTAGATGACTTCTAGCTATAGGATCACCTACGAATCTTCCCAACTAAGGCTCCAGACCTCATGGAACAGAGATAAACCATTTCCACCAGACTCTGTTTGAATTTCAGATCTATATGATTTGTGAGCACAACCAACTATGTGATTTAGCCACTAAGATTTGCTGTAACCAGAACTCTGTGGGTGGAATTGTGTACCCTCAAAATTCATATACTGAAATCCTATCTCAGAATGTAACCTTACTTGGTTACTGCATTTAATTAGTTAAGACGAGGTTGTCCTGGAGTAGAGTGTGTATTTAATCCAATATGACTGGTGTCCTGATAAAAGGGGGAAATTGGACACAAACGACACACAAGAACGCCATGTGAAGATGGAGGCAAAGAAGGGGCGATGCTTTGACAAGCCAACAAATGCCAAAGATTGTCAATAAACCTTTAGAAGCTGGAAGAAGGGCGTGAAACAGATTCTCCCTCAAAATTCTCAGGTGGAACCAGCCCTGCCAACACCTTGATATCAGCTTTCTGGCAATAAATTTCTATCCTTTAAGCCACCCAGTTTGTGATATTTTGTTCTGGCAACCACAGGAAACTAATACACTCATGAAAAATTAAATAATGTTACATTAACATTTTTGATTAGTTTGGAGTAAGGAAATGCCCATTTGTCAAGATCATTTTGATGTGTTATCGTTTTTACCTAAGGAGTTAGATTCATAAATAACTGCCAAGTTGGGTCATCCACACTTTTTTTTTTTTAACCCGACCTTTTGTGTTTTTACAAGTTGTGGCTACAAGTGTAGCTCAGAATGGAACTTATGACAAATCTCTGCTAGAAAATGCATCAGGTAATCACAAAATCATTAACCAACATGAGAATTGTCACTCAACCAGAAATAAAGTCACCTCATTCCACTCTTAGATGGTCCATGTCACTCTATTTTGTCCATAGCATGTTGAGAAACCTCTCTAAATGCTTGGCTGAAACCCAGAAAAACTCTATCAACGGACTTTTCCCCATGTGCTGATTCAGTAACTCAAATACATCACTTAACATATGTTCGTGTGTGTGTGCGTATGTACGTGTATGTGTGTGTGTAAACCTAACCACATGTACATGCCGTAAAACATACAACAACATTACACATTTTCAAAGGCAGGAGAACGTGGTTCAAGCAGGTAAATTTGATGCCTATCCCAGAATAAAAATAAACAAAACAACTTCAGAATGGACCATTAAAAGGAAAACTGTGGTAACCAGACACCAGTAAGGATACATATCAAACCCATCTCATTTGTAAAATAAAGTTTTGGCTGGTAGAGACTTTTGTCCTTATCCACACCTCCAGCTTTATTGGCAACTTAGATAATGACATATAAAAAAGGCTCAAATATCAGCAAATAATGCAAAGCCAGAAGAGGCTAAATTAATTGTATGTCTTATAAAAGACATTTTAAACCTCAAAATGCCAGTCTGTCTATTCACTACAAAAAACATTATGCGATCAGTTTGGGGAATTCTGTAGGCTACATGGCCAGCACTCTCCCAAACTTTCAAGGTCTTAGAAGACAAGGAAAGACTGAGAAACTGTCACAGACCAGAGGAGACTGGGGAGACATGATGACTAAATGCCATGAGGTACACTGGATGGAATCCTAGAACACAAAAAGTACATTATAGCAACACTCGTGGTATTACAATAAAGCTGGGAATTTAGTTAAACTAATGCAACAATATCAGTTTCTTAGACCAGCATACCATGGCAATGTAGCATATTTGCAATGTGGGGACAGGGCCAGGAATATAGGAGAAATCGGTACTATTCTTGCAACTTTTCTGTAAATCTAAAATTCTTCCAAAATATAATTTTTAAAAGGAAAGTTAAAGATGGAGGGTGGGCGAGACTACAGAATGAAATTAACTGGAGAGTACAATGAGCTCATTGATTGATAGTAGCAGGCTCTGTCTTATGGTGATAAAAATGATACAGCACCTTCCTTTAAAGGCGTCCATAGATTCCTACACTGAAGTGAAAAGTTATAACCACATAAATAGATTTGAGCTCTAGATTTACACCTAAGAATCTTTATTAAAGGCAAA
>NW_011889017.1:1691695-1736724 GCF_000151845.1 Pteropus vampyrus
TTTTTTTTTTAACCCGACCTTTTGTGTTTTTACAAGTTGTGGCTACAAGTGTAGCTCAGAATGGAACTTATGACAAATCTCTGCTAGAAAATGCATCAGGTAATCACAAAATCATTAACCAACATGAGAATTGTCACTCAACCAGAAATAAAGTCACCTCATTCCACTCTTAGATGGTCCATGTCACTCTATTTTGTCCATAGCATGTTGAGAAACCTCTCTAAATGCTTGGCTGAAACCCAGAAAAACTCTATCAACGGACTTTTCCCCATGTGCTGATTCAGTAACTCAAATACATCACTTAACATATGTTCGTGTGTGTGTGCGTATGTACGTGTATGTGTGTGTGTAAACCTAACCACATGTACATGCCGTAAAACATACAACAACATTACACATTTTCAAAGGCAGGAGAACGTGGTTCAAGCAGGTAAATTTGATGCCTATCCCAGAATAAAAATAAACAAAACAACTTCAGAATGGACCATTAAAAGGAAAACTGTGGTAACCAGACACCAGTAAGGATACATATCAAACCCATCTCATTTGTAAAATAAAGTTTTGGCTGGTAGAGACTTTTGTCCTTATCCACACCTCCAGCTTTATTGGCAACTTAGATAATGACATATAAAAAAGGCTCAAATATCAGCAAATAATGCAAAGCCAGAAGAGGCTAAATTAATTGTATGTCTTATAAAAGACATTTTAAACCTCAAAATGCCAGTCTGTCTATTCACTACAAAAAACATTATGCGATCAGTTTGGGGAATTCTGTAGGCTACATGGCCAGCACTCTCCCAAACTTTCAAGGTCTTAGAAGACAAGGAAAGACTGAGAAACTGTCACAGACCAGAGGAGACTGGGGAGACATGATGACTAAATGCCATGAGGTACACTGGATGGAATCCTAGAACACAAAAAGTACATTATAGCAACACTCGTGGTATTACAATAAAGCTGGGAATTTAGTTAAACTAATGCAACAATATCAGTTTCTTAGACTAGCATACCATGGCAATGTAGCATATTTGCAATGTGGGGACAGGGCCAGGAATATAGGAGAAATCGGTACTATTCTTGCAACTTTTCTGTAAATCTAAAATTCTTCCAAAATATAATTTTTAAAAGGAAAGTTAAAGATGGAGGGTGGGCGAGACTACAGAATGAAATTAACTGGAGAGTACAATGAGCTCATTGATTGATAGTAGCAGGCTCTGTCTTATGGTGATAAAAATGATACAGCACCTTCCTTTAAAGGCGTCCATAGATTCCTACACTGAAGTGAAAAGTTATAACCACATAAATAGATTTGAGCTCTAGATTTACACCTAAGAATCTTTATTAAAGGCAAACTCAATATTTACCATGGGTGTGATGTTGATGGGAGGAGGCTAATATGAAGTTATACTGTGGGTAAAGATAAAGGCGCACTCCTCGTGGCCCCGAACTTTCAACACTATCTTGAATGGTAAAGTCCTGCAGATGAAGACTTCTGACAGGGGAGGTTGAGTGGTCCTTTAGGGACCAACTGGGTTTACTTGGAAGAACACTGATACTCTAATCAAGACCTAGCCTACCCAGAGTGAGAGGGTCAGTATTCACTAACCAGTATCATTAGTAATGTGTGATGTGCCATTGATTCTGGCCTGGACACTCCCAGCACTGCCCAGCTGGGGTTGCCCATCTGCAATCTGGCCTCTCCCTTAAGAAGCTCTGATTGCACCCCAACATGACATGAGCATATGCTGCATGTTCAATAAGCATTGAGTTCCCATATAACACCCATGTATTCCAGTATGCTTCAGTGGAATTGACCGAGATTCTCGACCAATGCCAGCTTACCCTTCAGGACCAAACCTACTATACAGGAAATTGGTACCATTTCCTGTAACAATTTCTGCTTGCCTAGAGACAAAACTGGTTAAATCTGAGTCCTCTTAAAAAGATTGATTCATGCCTAAAATATCTCATCTGCTAGAGAATAACTAATAAAAATTAAGTACATATCCGAGATTGAAGTATAGCCAAAAGATGAGTGGTGGAGAAAGTGGAAGCCAGGTTGGAGAAGGTGCCACATGACTGATTGGGGGTCTTCAAAGTTTTCCTCTGACTTAGAAGGAGCCCCCATCCCCTCTGTGGGCATGGCAAGGGTGGGCTTGACAAGACATGTTTTCATGACTTCCCCAAATGCTCTTCTCCAAGGAGAAGCACGTAGCTGTTTTGAAAACTAGATCCAGAATGCCTGCCCATTGACGAATGTCTCTAATTTCTCTTTCAGACCCTTTCTTTCAGCAGCATTGCAGATCACAGGGAAACGCCAGAGGGCTGCTTTGGAATTCTTTGATTTTTGTCTGGCTGCTTTCTACTTTATCTTCCTCCCTGGCTGTAGTTTTCTAAACCTAAGGCATATTCTGTTCTGCTTCAGCTGAAACCTTTAGTCTAGTCCCTGGGAATAATTGGCCCTTCACTTCATTTGCAACACATACTCATATCTCTGGTAGAACAGAACTCAACTATCCTACAGCTCAGATGATAACTAGATTGGTCCATCACTTCCTGCACTGAGATTATAAGCAAGGTTTTTTTCTCTTTCGTAATGGACTTTTGGATGCAGGTTTTCCTCCCAATTTGGAAGGTTACTAATTTGCTTTGGATCACCTCCAGTACCTAATCCTTGGAGTCATTCTCATATTTGACTACCAAATTACAGAAGTTTTTAGGAAATCATGTGAGTCTACTAAAAAAAACAAGGAAGTATAATGTAGTGATTAAAAGCTTAGCCTCTGGAACTAGATTGTCTTGAGTTTGAATCTGCATGATGTGAAACTAATCAAAACAAGTCAGTTTTTTGTTTGTTTATTTGTTTGTTTGTTTGTTTGTTTGTTTATAACCAATTAGCTCTGTCTGAAGATTAGTGCAGTGCCTGGGATGGCAGCTCTCTTTAAAAGGTCATTACTGCTTTGAATCTATTCTCTTTTATATTCATGATATGTCCAGCTTTTAGGTAAATCTGTGAGTGAAAAAATAAATTAATAAATAACATGTAAAGGGAAGTATAATATTTACAGATATACTCATAAGTATGTGTCAATTCATATTAAAGTTTTCTGCTTAATCTCCTTTCAATGCAATACAGTGTTAATAAGACTGTTCAGGCTGTCACATTTCTGAACAGAGTCAACTGTTTTTCTACCTATTGCAATCTATATTAAGTGGCCAGGACCATGACCCACAGAATGACAAAAAAAAAGTTCACCTTCTCCCATCAAATACCTTTTCATATTTCCATATTTCTGTTCTTGGCTGCAGGAAGAGAAAAGCTCAGGGGTGAGATCTCTGTATGTGTACGCTAGATAAATAAGATGTTGGTTTATAAGGTGATTTTAATGGATAGTGGCCAATGTATATTTTCAAGTTTCTGTTTTTCCCTCAGTGCAAACTATGGAGTCTCACCCACAGGAGGTGCTCAGTTGATATTTGCTGATTTGCTGAGGTCAAAATGAAGCTGCGGAGTGGGGGAGGATGCCAGCTGGTTAAATCTTGGTTACTCTTTCTGCACACTCAGCTTCCCAGCGACTTCGTCAAAACAGGAATTTTTGTTAGTTTAACTTGCTGTTGGAGGTTTCTGCTATGCTGTCCCCTGAAGCTATGAGCCTTATGTAAACAGGTCTGTAAGTTTGTCTTCCATCCTCAAACATTTACTGAGTGCTTTTTGTGCACCATCCTATGAACACACAAAGTGAGAGCAATGAGTCCCCTCCTCAGTCTAAGATTTCAGCGTTGTTTCTTCCCACGGTGACCTTAGAGATACTTAGGAAATATTTATGGACAACTTGCCTGACATCCAACAATATACATAAGAGATATTTTTTTTAATTAGTATGATTTTAATATCTATTGGTACAGCTTTTTTCAGACATATCTGGTACCTAAATATGACTGCTTTGCTTTACCAAAAGACTATTCTTAAGAATGGCATAAACTTGACATTCCTTTCAATGCGCTTTATTTGAAAGTGGTAACTATTATAAATATATCTTTTATTTGCATTCTAATTGCTATAACATCTTTCCAAATAGAGCTTTTGTGTGTGTATACATGCATGTGCATACATATGATATATATATGACATATATATGACTATTTGCCAAATAAAAATCCCTTTGTGAAAATTATGTGCTCTTATTTATGAAATTCTAGGAAATGTGCTTTTGCATTATTCCAGCTAATAAAGGCAATTAGGTAACGAAAGGTTAAAGAATGAGAAAGCTGTTAAATCAACTCTTTAGATTAATGATCTCCAGGAGAACTTTTCCCAAGGGCCACGTCAAAGCAGGAGAGTTGGATAGATGAGAAATAGATTTGCATATGATTTGTATGTCATTAGCATATGTGTGCTGAGCTCTGAAGTCTTTTAACTTTTCAAGTTAAAAATTTCCCTTAAGGTTTCTTCTCCTCTTTTCTGTGCAGGCTTATCCATTCACAGGTGCAACAGCCCTGTCTGAGTATTTTATAGTGAAAAAAAGATGAAATTATGACGAGTGAGTTGAAAAGCTAATAGGAACAGTGTCAGCCAGAATTCTTTGCTGCGCCATTAATTGCCTAGAGTTTAGAGAACATCTTCATAGATGAGTCAGGAAGGAGAAAATGGTACTTCTAACCTTGCTTTGACTAAGAGTGTCTAACTTGGTTACTAAATTATTTATATCTAGAGTACAAAGTTAAGATTTTAAATAGACAAGTCCAAATGTACAGCAAAAGAAACCATCAACAAAGTGAAAGACAATCTATAGAATGGGAAAAAAAAATTTGCAATCTGTATATCTGATAAGAGTTTAATACCCAAAATATATAAAGAACTCATACAACTCAAAAGCAAAAAAAAAAAAAATTAAAAATGGACAAAAAACCTGAATAGATATTTTTCCAAAGAAGACATATGAAAGGCCAACAGGTACATGAAAAGGTGGTCAAAAGCACTAATAATTAAGGAAATGCAAATTACAACCACAATAAGATACCACCACCTGCCTGTTAGAATGGTCATCATCAAAAGATAAGAGATAACAAATGCTGGCACGAATGTAGAGAAAAGGGAACCCCTGTGCACTGTTGGTGGAATTGTAAATTGGTTCAGCCACTATAAAAAACAGTATAGAGGATCCTCAAAAAATCAAAAATAGAACCACCATATGACCCAGCAATTCCACTTCTGGAAATACATCCAAAGGAAACTAAAACATTTCTAATTCTCTGTAATTAGGTATATATATATTTAGTATTATTTTGTCTTCCTGTTGAGTTGACCCTTTTATCTTTATGCTCTGTGACTCTTTATTTATTATAATTATTTTTTTTTGGTCTGAAATCTACTTTGTCTGATATTAACATTGCCACTCCATCTTTCTTCTGAATTAGTATTTGCATAATATATTCTTTCTGCTTTTGTTTGTTTGTTTTTTACTTTTTACCTATCTTATTCTACTTGAAGTGAGATTCTTACAGACAACATATAGTTGGGTCATGTTTTTAAAAATCATTCTGACAATCTCTGTTTTTTAACTGGTGCGTTTATATTCTGTTTGTGTTTTATAGAAAGACAAGTATGTTTGGTTTTAGGTCTAGCTTTTTACTATTTGTTTTCTGTTTGCTACTTTTTAAAATTTCTTCTTTTCTGCCTTTTCTTTTTTTAGTTATTTAAATATTTTTTATTATGCTATTTTAAATTGTCTATTGTGTTTTATACTATATTTACATATTTTTTAAACTCAAGAGGGGAATAGTCTATTATATTTATCCAGACATTTTTCATTTCTATTTTTCTTCCTTTATTCCTGATGTTCCGAGTCTTCTTGGGTCATTTCCCTCTTCTCTGAAGAACTTCCTTTAGCAATCATTTTAGAGTAAGTCTGCTGGCAACAAGTTCTTTGAGTTTTGGTTCATTAGAAAATGTCTTTATTCACCTTTCCTGAAGGATTTTTTCACTGGCCATGAAAGTCTGAAAGTTCTTCTCTTTCAGCTATTCAAAACTGTTGTTCGCTTCCTTTTCTTCCGGACTCCATAGTTCCTGATGATAAATTCTCAGTCGCTCAAATTATTGTTCCTCTGATGTGTTGTTCTCTGGCTATTTTTAAGATATCTCATTGTCTTTAATTTTCAGATGACTGATTATGACATATCTAGGTGTGGGTTGGGTTCTCTGAGCTTCTTGAATCTATACATTAATGTCTTTCTCCTATGAAGTGTGTTCATATTTTTGGCAGGTCATTAATCTAGGTAGGTTCCAGGCTCCAAGTTCTAATTCACTGTCCATGCTTTGTGGTTCCAATGTCACATCAGATCTTGCAGTACAACTCAGATCTGACCCTCGAGAACGCCACCACCCTGTGGCCTGTTTAGAGTGTGGGCAGCGTGGTCAGTTCAAAAGTCATTGGCATGCTCTTTAGAGTTAGAGGTTTGCCTGCAAAGATGTGAGTCCAGGAGTTCATAAACAACTTTATAAGATGACATTCTTAAGGTCTATCATCATTGTAATCTTCCCACTACTTTCTAGTTTCCCAATATTCTTTTTTTCGTTCTTTGTCCAAAATATTGGATCTTTATTCACCTCACTCTGCATATACTCCCTGTAACTATAGCTAGGCCCGGGCCGAATGGCAAAAGGTCAGGAGTAGTAGTAGGAGGAGTAAGAGTAGTAGTAACAATAATAATAATAACAATAACAACAACAACAACAACAATAATAATAATAATAATAATGGTAAACTCGTCACTGATTTGGTGGTACATCTAAGTCTGGTTTTCTTCCCCAGTCTACTGCTACTATTTGCTTTCAGAGTCTCTGATAGCTGCTTCATGGTGGCGGAGACAGACTGGGTCTGCTACTCAATCTTACTGGAACTGGTATCAACCATGACAGCTGTTTAGAAGCATAAAGAGTACTAGTTTTGATGATGATAAAAGTGTTGGCACACAAATGCAGATTCAGAAAGGCTAAGAAACAAAATCAAGCAGATGATGAAAGGGAGACCCAGGACACGGCCCCTCACTAGCATTGAATAATTCTTGATGGCTTCATGGCTCAGGTTCTGCAAGGGTCAGCGAGACAAACACAGTCCCGAGAGCACCATCCCGCTCAGCCTCCATGTCAACGTAATGCCCCTCTGAGTTAGCGAGATGAGGCTCTTTGCTGCATCTGATAAAACTAACTCATCTATGCTGCAAATAAATATGTTAAAATGGTACTTTATGACTGGAGCCAGACTAGATTTGTAGGACACTTGATTTCTTCTTAAGGGCTTATGATCATTTTTTGATTTTGTTTTTTTTAATGCCTATTTCTTAGACAAATATTAAGAGAAATAGTACTATGTAAAAATACTGTCAAATAAATTACTATCACATTGTACAATCTATGTTTAATCTTTGTTCTGTCCACTGCTAATAATTAGTAAACTTTGTGGCTTTCGACATCTCTGTTTAGTGGGAATTCCAAGTCTCTTCATGGCTATTCTATAAAAGGCTTTTTTTATTATGCAATGGCAAAGGCAAGTATAATAAAAGGCCAAAGAGAAGAAGTGTCTCCACTCTGAAAAGCAGTGCACAGAAAAGAGAAATCAGACGTAACCACTGCCAAGAGTGGCCTCGTCTGAGTGCCCAGGCCCTTCAGGGCCTGCGCTGCCCACTGGCACATCCAAGGGCTAGGCCTGGCTCTGTCCAGCAGCTCCACCAGCCATGCCAAGAAGGAAGCCTCCCCCAGAACTTCAGTGAAGCTGAGCTAACATCTCCACTAGGAGTTACCTCACACATAATCCCCAAAGCTGCAGCTTTCCATCACTCTTGCAGCTGCCGCCAGCATTGCAGCTGGCATGAGATGCTTCCCGGTGGTGCCCACCTTCTGAGTCTGCATTCTCCCCAAAGTGCACCCTTTCCACCAGGCTCAGAATCACAAATCATGCTCTTCAGAGTCTCTGTCTCCCGGGCCGCCTGCAGACATCATGTGCTAACCTCAAGTTTAACACATTCTGCTAGTGTTGAGGGTGCCATTAATTTTATTTTTATATGCCTGTAAATCTTTTTTAGATGTGTGTTCTCTGGTCACTTGATGTTCATAATTAGCATATTTATGCACTGAAGCAATCAGAAGCCCACATCTCCATGTAACTTAGAGCCAGTGACACCCAGGAAGCCAGGCTGAGTCCCAGGAAAGGGATCATTCTCCTTGAATTTTATATCATAATATTTGTGGTGATGGCTGCATCGTGGCTTCAGTCATTCGTAGTAGATTCTAAACCAACCCAATTATTCAAAAGGCACTGGTGCAGATGACTTTATGATTTAGAAGTGTGATCTTTATAATATCTCAAGAGAAATAGAATTCGTTTTCCTGGTATGGATTGGGACTATCAATGTGGCAGGTCCAATTTCTCAGGGGCAATGCCACCAGCACCTCTGATATAAACTAGAGAGATTCACAATTACCTCACTGCCTGCACGTACACAATCGCACCAAGGAAGCTCTAAGCATAAACTTTTTTATTGCTTGAGATGCCTCAGGTTTTGCTCATTACATAGCTCATGGCAAAACTGGACCTCGATCAGGCAGTATTTTTATCTCTAATTTGGGGAACTTGGAATTGCTAAGTTAGAAGGTTCATGTTACTCTCTATAACAAAACGGGAAATTTACAAGTTGTGTTAATCATTTTCCCATATTGTTCCCCTAAACATTCTAAATTTGAACTTGTTGTAGGTTATACCCAAAGTCAGAGAACTAGATATATTAAACATCTTATCTCAAAACACATAAAACCTGAGAAAGGTAAATATGAATTCCAAAGTCTCCATCATTTAAAGTGTGAGTTTCTCACTCGTACTTGAAATATAAGTCAATTTTATAAGAAAGTATTTGCCTACACTTTCAGTAATATGTCTGCTACATAAAGAACATGACACATGGTGGAGAAGAGAAACATAATTGTATGTGGCACTGCTTTGTTTTTCTGCCAACTAGTCAGTGCCAAAGAAAGAAAAGACTTCTATATTAAGCCCCAGATTTAGATGATGAGAGACAATTGTTGTTTCATATGCACAAATACCTAGCTCACAAAGACCGCGAACACAAAGTGGAGAAAGAAACTTAAAGTCAGCATCACTTAGGCTAAACCCTAGAATCAACCAGTATTTCTCTCAATAAAGTTTCTCAAAACACTATGACACCAACCACCCTCTCAGACAAAAGCTGTACTTGAGGAGAGACCTTGGCCCCACTGGAATAAGGCACTAGTGTTACCATCTTTGTGTGGGCTGGTGACACCACCTTGCCCTCTTAGAATCACATCAAAGGGGCTTACACTGTCTGAGATTATTGTCTTGACCTCCTTTCCAATATCAGTACTGAATCAATAGGAATAATGTAATCTCTCATTTATTTTTCCTTTGAGGGTGAAAATTCATGGTTTCTATTTCAAATGGAAAGAATGTACCTTTAGTGAACAGACACATCATTCTACTTTTCGAGCATAAGTTACTTTGAGCTTTATTTTATCCAAGTTCATCACATTCAGATCATCTGAGATCACAGACACATCATTTTCACATTTTACCAGAATTTTTGTGTGACATAATGTGATAAAAATAAATGAAATTAATTGATTTAAGTTTGCTTCTTGCCTTCAGGTTGACCTAAGGAAGGAGAAACAAAGACTCTTTCCCTTAGTTGTGGCACAGGGGCTGGTCCATGGTGTGCTTAATGAATGTATCGGTTAATTAGATAATTAACATAATATTTGGTGTGGAAAATCTTGAAAAAGATGATAGCATGTGTTTTCCCATCCCCTCGTGTGCTGGGCTCATCATGTCAGAAACAGATGTCATGATGCCATGATGAATGGGCCTTTGGAGAGACGGGTCTGAGGAGCTTTGAGATGTGCCCATGTGTGTCACCCTATTCGCCCTTCTGAGACATTCAGTAAAGACATACTTTTTCCATGGGTTCTCAGATACTGGATTTGCACACCTGCAGAATGTGATGTTTCAGGTGTCATATCCTTGGTTCCAAAGATACCAGATCTTTTTTCATTTTTTAGTTTCCAGGTTTTTCTACCTGACCCTGACAGGTGCTCACCTCACCCCACATGGCCCACCTCCAGCAAGGAGATCTTGCCTTCAGAGAATATTCAACTAAAATCTAAAAAGATGTTAATTACTATGAGTTACAGTGCTAGCCTTCCTATTAAACATGCTCTTTAATAAAAGCCTCTTTTTAACTCAGAGGAATACATCTCTGGAGAAAAGTCTTAGATGAATGAAGGAGATACTTTTGGGTGAAGGGACAGTCTTAGCACTTTTAACTCATGCCTTATGGTCAGGTGCCCACTGCTCCTAATTGGAAGCTTGATCTGTCCCCAATAATGGGAAAACATGTAAAATCGTTTAACCAAGAGATCAATAAATAATGCTCTTATTTTAATTCAAAATTTTTCAATAACTAGGACATTATTTGGAAGGATTAAAAAAAGTTAACTAAATAAGATGCTTTGTGTACTAACCAAAAATGAATCAGGATTTGGGCCACTAGATGGTTCTCTGATGGCCTGGAAGGAATCGGAAGAACAGACTGTTGATGCATGGTTACAAAAGGAAGGCTAGCACAGACCTGAGGGTTGATCTCTTCTTATTGATATAGTTGTACCTAGAAACAAATTCATTGATTGTACACTCAGTCCATTCCTTTCAGAAGTTAGTTTTTATCGACTCTTAAAAACCAAAACTTAAGAATCTCAGATCTCTACAATGGAGCCTCTCAAAAGGACAGCTGGAAAGGGAGTTACATGTAGCCTATTATATTTCTATTTTTTAAAGGCAACCAAAGAGATATATCAAGAATTAAAGGACGATCAGTCTCACTCAGAAAGCAGGAAAACTGACTGAGGATGTGATTATAGACTGTGATGTGAAGTCTAACATTTGCATCAGTGTGCTCAACTTCTAAGGAGACAAATAAATAATTCTGTGAGTTCAACGATAATTTTCTTGACAAAATGGCAAAAACAGTGTGCCTTTTCAATTCATTCCTGTAAATTTCCCTCACTTATAATTTTTATACTTTCTAGATCATCTAAGAAAGATTTCCGAAATGTTTCTGGTGACGGCAATGATAACAACCTGGAACCACATTTGACTAATATTGATATGGATATGATATTGACACCCCAGAGTTGAATCTCTGGTAAGGCTTTTACTCCATCAGGTCCTAGGGCACCTGGCCTTGTGGCCATTCATATATTTACTGAAAAGGACAAAAACTTTTTTAATTGAGTTGGTGTGAAAATATCTAAGTTAGGACTGTTGTACTCATGTAGCCCTTCCTGTGTTTACAACCTGTGGTGTTATGGAAAAAGAATCCAGGCTTTGGCATCACACAGACAAGACTAGGATTTCCAGCTTGGCGTCTTACTGGCTCTAAGACTTTAAAGAGTTCACCTACCTTGCCAAATCTTAGATTTTTTAATTCTCAGTGTGTGTGTTTGTATAATGCGAATAATAACTTCTATTGAGAACAAAATACAATAGAAGGTAAATACTGTAAGTGTCTGGAATGTGGCATATTCCATATTATTGCTGTTTCTAAAGTTTATATCTTTAAATGAGCACTCTGCTTGGAAAAAGATATGACCCAACTCCCACACTTAGCTACATTCTCTCGGAACAATAAATAGGTATATATAATTTAAACCAAAAGCATTGCAATTAATACATTTAAACAGTTGTTATTCATCAAAACACAGAAGGAAAGAAAACTATGGCAACCCAGTGTCAGCAAGACCCCCAGCATCACTGCAAGGTTTCATTAACTTCCACCCAAATCACCTGGCTCATAAAACCATACATCACACCCATGCGTGCGCAGCCAGGAGGGCACATCTGCTCATGGACCATGAGTGATAGCAAATAAGTCTTCCATTATTTATTACAGTAATTTCACTTTTAAAAATATCTGTATTTTTAAATTTTTCAAAACACTTCTATTGTTTGGCTGATTCTCTGTTTCAGACTCTTGTTGATAAACAGTCTTCAGCTAAATGATAATAGTTGTTAATTACTCCCTCTGCAGTGCTCACATTCTTGAATTAATGTTCAAGAAAAATGTTAATTATTCTCCCTTTCTCTTTAGAGCTTACTCAATCCTTTAAAATAGTGGTCTTCATACTGGCATATGCATTTCCATAGACGTTTCCCAAGGTGTACGGGGCATAAATTATTTGAAGTCGGTCAATCTCCAGACATCACTTTTTATAGGAGTTCTTTCCCAAAGCCTCGTACCTGTGTATGCTGCTTTTCCTTTTCACATCCATTTCATAACTGAACTTCTTCCACTTCATAGAAGGAAGGTTTCCTCTTCTCACTTTCCGAACCTCATTATGGTCCATTTATCCAGGGCATAAACCCTTCTTCCTCCCATGCCGAAGAAAGAGAAGAGATTTTATAATATTTGTTGTTTATAATATTTGTTGTTTCTACAGTTAATAATTGTAATTAATTTGATTCAAAAAACACATAGAGCCTTGTGTTCATTAGAAATGACTAGGGAATAGAGAGTTTTTAAAATTTCTATATACGGTTTTTGAAAAAAAATATAGGTTGATCAATAAAATATATTACATGAACATAACATTCTGTGGGAAATTACAATTGAGATAAAGAAGAGAGAATAATGGAAAAATATTTTATTATTAAAGTTGTTCATATGTCTTTTAAATGGATAATAGTGGGAATCAAAGTAGAGATATTTAGATTCCATTGAGTTTAAATTTTTTGAATGATATGCCACTTTTATTTTAAAAAGTTAAAATTCACTGTACACCAGAAACTATAATTTTTCAAACAATTAAAACTTTTGAATAAAATATTTAGCAATCACCTTTAAAAAGGGTAGGTAGTATGGAGTTTTTCAAACTTCTTTTATGGCTGGCCAAGAAATTTTAAGACCGCTGCTTTGAAATATTGGAAAAAGTAAGAAATTAAAAATTTGCTAGGTCATACTCTATGTCCTTCTGTCTGATGCACCATATTTAGCTAAGAATGAAGTATGACCTTATAGCTCAACCCCTTAGAGGAGCAAAGCCAGAGAATATTTATTTTCTTTCAAAGACATTCCCTGAGAAGACTTTCATCTCTTCTTATTGAGATGTAGTCTTAACTGTGAGTCTCAGAATTTTGTGCTGTCTCTGACCCATCCTGTGAGGCCTTCCCTGCCTTCTTCTTCCCCAATATCGGGAACTGCTCTAAATGTGACTACATCCTTGTGCAGAGTATATCTGTGAGTCCAACAGAATTTAACATCAGGAAGTAAGTTTTATTCTTCCCTAAAGGATGATGGTTCTTAATTATTTGAGAAAGATTTTCATTGAAGTAATTTATCCCTTTAATTTAATTTAATTTTCTGCTATTTAATTCACAAGGAAAAAGACATTTGAGGTATAATGGGCCACCTGAGATAGGTAAAGACTATATTCAGAAAGAGAACAAACATGCATATACATATTATTTGGAAGTTTATTTGTAATAAAACAATCTCTAAAGTACAAGGAGAAATTCTACTAGAAAGCCAACTAATAAAATATAAAGTGAGAAAAGATTTAACTTTGGTCATTTTAAGCTGAAAAAGCTGTTGTCTGGGGAGATTTTGTAGACAGGTCTATGCCTTTTAGTGTTTTGATAAAAGTACACTATACATCACCTTTCTGAAAAGAGAATGAGTGTTTCAATGATTAACAATTGTGGCTTTTTTCTGCAATAGATTTTGACACCTTCAAAAAGGGGACAAAAAAGACGTTTAAACATCATGTTTATAGAACAGTGGTTTAGAGCCGAAACTAGAAGTCAGATAGAGTTCTCCATGTTCATGAATATGAACGCTCAGTACTGGGCGCAGTTCTAAGTTCTCCTTATATATGGAACAAAAACGAAAATTTTCATCTGCATTTTTCTATTATGAGTACATAAAGTTGTATAACAATGTCATAAGATGCTAAGTGCTGAAATGAAAGATAAAACAAAGGGGTGGAGAGAGACAGGGGTGCTACCTGAGAAGTGCTGGCCGGGAAGGCCTCTTTTACAAAAAAAGAGGTGGAAGACCAAGATATAAACGGTGTAGTTATTTTTCAATTGATGTTAACAGCTCAAAGTAAACAGTGGCAGATTAAAATGGTTGGAAGCCGAAGACAAATGTTATTTCAAGGATAGTGATATTAAATTTACCCAAAGGTCAAGGATCATTAAAGTTAGAATCTGACTCCAAGTTAAGACTTTATTAAAAAGAATAAATATTGTTGGATAGATAGATCAATAGCTGTGAGATAGGACATGTACAGTAAGATGTTAATGGTTGAATCTAAGTATTGAGTACATAGATATTTACTGTAAAATTTTCAACTTTTCTATATGTTTGAAAGTTTTCATAATAAAATGTTCTAAGAACACATTAAAATAAAACATTAAAAATTTATTCTTCTCACATTTAGAAACAGATTTTAGGTTGGAACAAGTCATAAATAACAATTATTAAAAATAATTATTAAAGTTCATGAAATTCACATTGATGTTTATTTACTTAAATCTTATTCCATACAGTTATCATCCATTAAATTAATTTAAAGTTATCTAATTTAAACTAATTTGATATATGGTTCTGTTTAAGACAATATTAAGTTAAAGAACTCAAGAAATTTCCACTCGTTACCTTTCTCCCTTGCATACTTGCTAGGGAAAAATCTCATCCCCACCACACACAGCTTCTTTTAAGGCATCTAGGACCATTTTGATTTCTTCCTTCCCACTATATTTATATTTATTTTATTGCTTTCAGTCAGGCAAAAATGGCTTTTGGACAACACTTTCCATGTGGAACGTAAAGCTGGCAGAGAAAGGTGCTGAGTTTGGAAGGGCCATTGGAGCAATGCTTTCTGGAACTTGCATCGTATTAGTTTATTATTTCTAGCAAAGGTCTATTTCACATTATCCAAAAATAAATCTCCTTCCAATTAAGATGACTGGGCTGCAGTAATAGAAAACCACACCTCAGTGAAGCAGATCCATAGTAGATGGATAACTGATAAACACCAGAGAGCTGGCTACAAGCAGGGCAAATATATTAATAAAAAAGGTTAGGGTCTTTAAGATTAAAATAAAGCAGTATACAAATATTTTACTATAGTTAGTAAGTTTGTTTTTTCACATAGGTGTGAAATAGAATTCGGAAATGAGTTTTTGTGTGTTCTAAGACTAAAAAACTAAGTAAATATATTTAGGTAATGACAGCTAGGACTCTCATTGTCAGAGTATCAAGTTGCAAATGAAGAAAGGAAAAATGCTAAAATGAACCTCAGCATGTTGAATTGGAATGAAAGGCATAAACTGATAAATAATAGATAGATAGATAGATAGATAGATAGATAGATAGATAGATGGATGATAGATAGATAGATAGATAGATAGATAGATAGATAGATAGATAGATAGACAGACAGACAGATAGATATGATGGACGGGCAGACGGATGGATAGATAGATACTGAAATAGATATAACTATGTCTATGTGCATTTAAGTACATATAAATATTTCCTTGATCTGTCCATAAAACAGGCTTAGAAACAATGAATGACACTAAAGTAGTGATGAGCATACACATATCTTAGTTCCTATATATCATTTTCCAGTGATAACTAGAGCTCTTTAGAGAAATAACTATTCCAAGTTTGGGGCAAGAAAAGTATAAGATGACCCTGGAACATTTCATGGTTCCAGAAAGTAAGAAAATGCTCACGAAATGATGGAGATGTGTCGAACACAGTAACCAATTTATGAAGATTCCCAAATGTCAAATCTGGGACAATTTGAGCAATTAAATTGGAGAGCTAGATCTAACCACTTCAATAATTACATTAAATATAAATGGCCTAAAATAGCACTAATTAAAAGAAATTAATGGGTTGAATTATTTTTTAAAAAACTAATTATTTTCATCTACAAGAAACCTATCTTAAAAAGTGAATAGATAAATTTAAGAATTCAACTAATCAAAAAGAAATAATAACCTTAAGTATGTATCAATCTAAAAACAAAGCTCCAGAAGATATAAAGCAAAAACTGAAAATACTGAATAAATTTACAGTTGTACTTTGAGATGTCAACACTTCTTTTGCAGTAGTTTATCAAACATGTAGACAGAAAATTAGCAAGGAAATCAAAGACCCGCACAACACCAATGAATGACTACTTCATTGACATTCAACAAGCAAAATACATATTCTTTTCAAGTGCACATAGAACATTCATCAAAATAGAACATATTTGGGGCCATAAAACAAACTTAAACAAATTAAAAGAATTTAAATTATACAAAGTAATTTTTCTGGCCATACATATAAATCAATAACAGAAAGATACTTCGAAAATGTCCAAATATTAGTGAATTTGGCATCACATATTTAAACACTTGGTCATGGAGGAAATATAGGAGAAATTACAAAATATTTTGAAATAAATTTAAATTAAAATGCTATAGATCAAATTTGTGGGATGCAGCTAAATTATAGCTTAGGAAGAAATATATAGAATGAATGTCCATATTAGAAAAGAAAAATGCCCAATCAATTACCTATTCTTCTGCCTTAAGAAATAAAAAAAGGAAACCAAGTTAAACCCAAAGTTAGTAGAAGAAAAAAATAATAATACTGTAAGACAAAGAGCAGAAATCATTGAACTAAAAAATATAAAAATAATTAAAGAAAACCACTGAATACAAAAGATGGTTCTTTTAAAAGGTCAGTTAAATTGATAAACCTCTAGACAGAGCAATAAAGGTAAAAGAGAGAAGATAAAAATTATCAATATCACAAAGGAAAGAGATTGGATTACTACAGACCTTACAGACATTAAATAGATAATAAGGGAATGCTACAAGCAATTCTATCCATAGATTCAACAAGCTACATGAAATAGACCAACTCCTTTAAAGATTACAAAAGCTCATTCAAAAAAGAAATAAATAACTTCATTAGTCTTATACCTATTAAAGAAATTGGATGTATAGCTAAAACCTTTTAATAAAGAATATCCCAGGCCAAGATAGTTTCAATGGTGAATTCTACCAAATATTTAAGGATGAAGTAATGCCAATTTTATACAATCCCTTTGGAAGATATAAGAGAACATTCCTTAGCTCATTTCATGAGGCAAGCATTACTCTAATACCAAAAGGAATCAAGGACATTATAAGCAAAGAAAATCACAGACAAATATTTCTCATGAATGTAAGTGCAAAAATCTTTAGCAAAATATTTACAAATCAAATGCAGCAATATATAAAAGGGATGATGCAACTCTGTAAGTACACTAAAAGACATTGAAATGCACACTTTAACAAAGTGAATTTTATGGGATATAAGGTATAGTTCGAAAGGCTGTTTTAAAAAAAAGAACTTATGTTTACATAAAACCTAGTGCACAAACATTTATAGCAGCTTTATTTGTAATTGGCAATAATTGGAAACAATCCAGATATTCTTCAAACAATAAGTGGCTAAACTGTGGTATATCCATACAACAGAATGCTACTCAGCATAAAACAGAATAATCTCTCGATGCATATGACGATATGGATGAATCTTAAACTTATTTTGTTAAGTAAAAGAAGACAGATGCAAAAGCTAAATGCTGTAAGTTTTCATTTATAGAACTTTCTGGAAAAGGAAAACTATGGGGATGGAAAATAGGTCAGTTGTTGCCAGAGTCTGAGGATTGAGAAAGAACTTCAGTGAGTAGCACAAAGGAACTTTTGGTGATGGAATTCTTCAGTGTGGCACTGTAGTGGTGGATATGTGACTCCATGCACTTATCAGAACTCACAGAACTATACATAAAAACAAATTTTATTGTATGCAGGTAAAATATATCACAATTATGATAAATAGCCAAAGTAGGAAATACTAATAGTCTCAAAAATCATGTCAATAGAAATAAAACACTAAAATAAATGAATGAAGTATCCAAGTCAAGGAGTTAGCAAAGATTAAAATATATTGAAAGAACCCAGATAAAAGCATAACATAGAATAAGACTAGAACTAATGAGAAAAAATAAAAAAGAGTTCCCTGCAATTTCAGTAATACTGATGAACCTCTTTCTATCCCAATCAAGGGAAGAAAAAAAAGAAAAGGTGATGAAAGTACAAAAACAAAATTTTAAATGACTGAGAAGAAATAATCCTCAAGACAGGGGACATTTTTAAATCAAAAGAAACTATTTATTGCTTTGTGCAAACATATTTTAAAAGTTAGAAAAGTTTGACAATTTACTGAGCAATTTCCACAGATGAAATGAAGATAAATTTCATTCTTAAAAAATTGGGCTTAGACGGTTACGCAGGGGAGGTCCACCTAAACTTTAAAAAGCAGTCTATACCAATAACACTTAAACTGCTCACCGAAGAAGCCTAAAAGCACTAGCTTCTACAATGAACGCTCCAGAGTATAGATCATGGTTTCTAAGTCATATTCCCAAAAAACAGGGCCCAGGGCTCATGGAGACTGGCTGCTCCCAGGCCTGGGGCCAAGAATCCAATCACCTCCCAACAACTTACACCAGAAAGCAAGAGAGTATTACAGGATTAATGGAGGGGTGCTGAGGATGTAGGAGCCAGACTGAAGGGAGGACCACAGACCACATGTGGAGCGGTTAGACCATCGGGAATCACACTGACTGAAACTGTTCGGAAAACCCTGATTTAATAAATATAAATGAAATCATTGTGGAGAAGGGGAGAGATTGAGAGAGAGAGAAAGAGAGAGAGAGAGATTTAGTTGTTGTATACAGACCACATGTCCCTATTTGCCTGGGCCTTCTTGGTTTATGTCTGCAATAATTAATAGTGCTTCCTTTCACTTTTATGTATATTTGAAAAAATATCATAAAAAGTTGGAAAAACAAAAGATTTAAGAGATGAAATAACCAGATATAAAGCAAATGTGCTGATGTGAACAGAAGAGCTGAAAAGCAAGTTTGGAGAAACAATTTCGAAAATCTGCATCTGTGCTTAGTACTAAAAGATATTAAAAATTATTACTAATTTTTAAGTGTGATAATGTTATATTGGCTAAATGGGAAGATTTTCTAATTTTTAGGTGGATTTAAAAATATTTCATGGTATAATGTCATGATGTCTGTAATTTACTTTAAAATGTTTCGGTATAAATGTGAAACAATAAAGGTGTGAAAAATATATATATTTGTATTTTCTTGATTTATATAAATAAATTTTTGAAAGCATATACAGAAATTAATAATGGTGACTACCTATAGTAGTTTATTTAATTTTATTTTTTTTGTGTGTGAGGGGACTAAGGGGGATGGAGAAAGAAAAGAAAGTTTCAAAGGTGTGCCTGTATATGCACTTTCTTAAGTGCACTTTTATTCAGTAAAATAAATAATGTTACTATCAGAAAACTTAAATCTTTAACAGATCAGAAATGAGAAAATAAAATAAACCTTTGGTGCCTGAATAATTTTATTAAAAAAGCGATTTAAATAATATATTTCTAATTTTGTTCTCTACAAAAAACATATTCATTTTAGTGGGTCAGCAGAATATTTTAAAAAATTGATTATGCATCAGACCACATATAAACCCCCTCTGAATTTCAAAAGGTAGAAATCACGCAGGCCAAATACTCTGACCACAGTGAAACAAAATTAATGTGTGTTCAAAGACAGATTTATATCCACAAAAGCTTTTATTATTAAATAAGAAGAAATGAAAATAAATGAAAGCGTTCAGTCCAGGAAGTTAATATAAAGAAAATAAAGCAGGAGGAAGAAAGTAATTTTTAAAAAAGAAAATCCATGGCAAAAATAGAATAAAACCAGATTTGATATACACATTTAATAGCTCATACTCTGAGAAAAAAAAAAACTAATTAAAATCCCAAACATCTGGCGATCTCTTCAAGAAAAATGAGAAAATACACTTACGCAAAATAAGGAATAAGAAAATAGCTAGATAGAAGATTAAATTAATAATATGGTAAACCTCGTTATAATAAAGATGGTTAAGTCTATGATAACAATTTGAAAATCTTGCAGAAATGGATGATTTTCTTTTTAGAGAATGGTAATTTTCCAAAGCCTACTGAAGACTAAGTATACTATCTAAATGTGTAATGATTATGGAAAAAAAAAATTGAAGGATTATCAAAGCATTACTCCTGAAAAAGGTGCCAAGCTCAGACATTTTGAGCTAAGTTCTTTCCAACTTTCAAGGAACAGATAATTACCATGCTGTGTAAACTGCTCTGGAGCAGAGGAAATTACAGGAAGCTTCCCAGTTCGTTTTACAAAGCCAGCACAATTCTGATCCCAAAACCTGACAAAAGTGGCACCAAAAAAAAAAAAAAAAAAATACAGGCTATGAATAGGCTTATTAGAATTCTAAATAAAATACTAGCAATCTCAGACCAAGTCTATATTAAAATGACAATAATTCATGATCAAGTAAAATTATTCAAGGAGCACAAGAATATTTTAATATATCACATTAATAGATTTTTAAAAACTATGTCATCATCTAAAAAGGCTTCTGAAAAAAATACAATATTCATTCTTGAGTTAAAGAAAAAGAGAATAAAAAAGAAAAAAGAGAAATTAGGAAAACGGAATCAGAAGGTTACTTCTCTAATAGTGTGCGACCACTCAGACCTCCAATTTTAGCCAGCAAATTACTTACATTAGGATTGCCTGGGTGCCTGTTTAAAATCTTGAACCAACCAGTCATCTATTGCCATGATAATGCAGTGTTACAAATCTCCCCAAAATTCAATGGCTTAAACCGTAAGTTTTTACTTAGCCTGTGATCCTTGCATGGGATGTTGAAGGGCGATGTTTCCTCTGATGGTGGCCAGGCTCTCTGGGACTGGGGCTCGGTGTTCACAGTGGTGCAGGCACCAGGGTCCTGGAACTCTGCTCCACAGCCCTCCTCCTGCTCCTGGGACCTGCAGCCAGCTTCACATGGTGATGGCAGAGAAGCAAGTGACCAAACACCAACATAAAATCTCCTTTCAGGCCCCTGCCAACATTACACCTTTGAACATCTCGTTGGCCACAGCAAGTCATTTGCTTAAATTCAATGTTGAGGGGGGAGCAAAGCATCCCCCAGTAGAAGTACACTTCAAATTCCTACAGCAAAGGGTATTTTGGAAAAAGGGGTGAAGAAGCAGGCCATATGTGTATTTTTCAAATTTCCTACAATTATCATGTTGCTTTGGAAATCTTTTGTTATTAAAATAAAAAAGATGAATTTGAGAAATCTTGAGTAGTATTTGCCTCTGCAGGAGAGACTCCAGTACAGACCTGATCTTGGGCAGCGTCATCTAATGCTGGGTGGGAGGTAGGGAATTTGAGAGTGAATGTGGGGTTTTTTGTTTATCAAAGGGGACAAAAAGGAAGAAAGATGTGCTCAGATCAAAGATGTGGGACAGCTTGCAGAGCTGCTTGGGGTAAACAGTTAATTGGAGCAAGATTTCTCAAACTGCAGTTTGTAATTCATTATTGGATTAAGATAACAGTTTAGTGGCCCATAATAACTTTTTTTTAACTGAAGTTGAATAGGCTAGAAAATATCAGAGTTGATCACAGAGTGTGTGGAAGTATGTACCATGGCATATGTACCACGTTGCAATGTAAAATGTCTACTTTCTTCCCTGGAAGACTTTCTGTAGCGTAGACTTCAAAATAAGCTCTGGGAAAGGGGATTAAAAGGGCACACTTAGGCTGTGTCAGGAAAGATGTGGATAGCATGATAATGTATCCTAAATTAAGCCTTGTAGAATTATAAAAAAAAATCCTTCTAATTTTCAAAAGGGTTTCAGTTTGGTCAATAATTATATGGTCACCCTAGAAATAAATAGCTGAATCCAGGCAACATAAGTAGGGCCTAAGTACCCAGAGACAAGGGCTAGACTCCTCAAAGCTTCTCCCAGACAGGAGTTTCCAGAGCACCAGGCATGTTGGGATCCTTAATGTATGTTGTGATAATCAGTCTGATGCGTCACTTTGGCCACGCTCTGGTCCCCAGTGTGACTGGAGAGGTACTTTGTAGATGTGCTTCACATCTACAATCAACTGACTTTAAGTAAAGTGGATAGTGTTGGTGGGCCTCATCTAATCAGCTGAAGGCCTTTAAGAGTAAACTCTGAGGTTTCCCCAAGAAGACGGAATTCTTCCTCAAAATTATAGCATCAAACTCGCCTAAGTTTTCAGCTTGCTGTTTGCCCTGGGGATTTCAAATTTGTCAGTCCCCACAATCAAGTTAACCAATTCCTTAAAATAAGTGTATATTCATATCTACCTATCCATCTATAACTATCTATATATCTATATCTCTACATATCTATCTGCATATCTATAGATATTTAGATAAATATCTATATCTATAAATCTACAAGTCTACATGTATCTATCTACTTACCTATCTACATCTATCTGTCTGTATATCTATATCTATATCTACACATATCTCCTATGGATTCTGTTCCTCTGGAGAATCTGACTGATACAATGGCTGAGAACCAAGGCATCAACTAGAAGAATGTCCAAACATGTAAGGATCCAAGTGGAGAGACTCAGCTCAGGTCAGGCTGTGAAGGGGTGAATTAATTAGGCTAGATGATGGTCATAGGGCATAGAGCTAAGGACAAGTCCTTGGATGAGAGGGACACACCAGTGGCCACACCTAGAGCTACTATTTAACTCTCACAGAATTAATGGGACTAACAAGACACAGTATTATGTCAGGAAACACACAATTTACTTCATGGTTTATACTGAAGTAAATTCATGGTTTATATGGTTTATACTCTATTTTCTCATATTATAGTCACAATGTTGAAAAGCCTGTGAGAAACAAGGGGTGATGAATGTCGGTATTAGGCTTTTTAACATTGTATTAGGATCTCCAGAAAAACAGAGCCAATAGGAGATAGATGGGTAGATAAGATAGATAGATGATGATGATAGATAGATAGATAGATAGATAGATAGATAGATAGATAGATAGATAGATAATAGATAGATAGATAGATAGATAGATAGACAGACAGACCAATATTAGGAGATATATCATCTATCTATTTATCTATCTTTCTATTTATCTATCTATCTGTCTGTCTATCTTAGAGAAAGAGAGAGAGATGGCAGAATTCCTTCTTCTTTGAGAAACCTGTGTTTGCTCTTGATGCCTTCAGTTGATTGCATGAGGCCTACCCACATCACTGAGGGTATTCTGCTTTATATAAAGTCAACATTTGGCAAGTGTTAATCATATCTACGAAATATCCTTACAGAAACATCTAAACTGGCAATTGACCAAACAACTGGGTACCATAGCCTAGCCAAATTGACACATACAATTAACCATCTCAAAGTCGTGTAGCTGTAGATCCAGGCGGACCTGAAGTGTATGCATCCTAGCTATGTAATCTGGGCAAGGGCCACGTCTATAAGCCTCAATTATCTTATCTTAAAAATAAGAATAATAAAAATCACTTAGAACAATGATTGATAGAATGAAGTACATGCTCAATAAGTGGCAGATTTTATTGCCCCATTGACTCCACTGGGGGATGGCAAAATGCTGGTGGAAGAAATGAAAATATGGACACGCCGTGAGCCTAGTGTGCCAGCTCTGGAGGAAACCATTTTCTCTCATAACTCAAGGTGGCGGCGGCACAGACTTCCGGTTTAGAAGTTTGGGCTCCCATTGAGATATGCCTCTGGGACCTGTCCCACTTTGTCACAATTCCACAAGCTACTAAACAAGTGCCCGATTATGATCTGAGAGTGTCAGCCTCTGCAAAAGAAGGGTGGCTGTCAAAGGAGTCAGTTAAGGCCGCAGGCTTCTCTCCCTGTTTGTACCCCTCTCTCAGAGCTCTCACACACAGCCTTGTTGTTATTACCTCATACGCTTGGCAGGAAAGAGTCCTGTTTAAACCCTAATTCCTTTCTAGGAACAACCAGTTGACTGAAACGCAGTGTTTTCCTAGGAAAGTAGGTCTACCAAGCAGATCCTATTACAGTACATCCAGGTCGACGTGAATAAAAACCAACAGAATTCATAAAGCAAATAAAAACTAAAATTCAGCTGCTTTAACCCCCTTGACTAGGTACTGATGAATTCCTTGGGTGACGCACAGACTATATGCCTAGAGTGTTATGATGTGTTACTTAAGTCACAGCTGACAGTGTGCCAGGGCTGCATTCGTTAGAGCAAACAGATCAGCATCAAATTTCTTTGCCGTTATGTAACTGCTTTTACTTAAAGGATTACTTGTACTCATACAAGAATGAGCCATCTACCTCCTTAAAGTACTGAGGCTGTTTCATGAACTACAGACATACATATATAGATTTCATATGTACACATTCGCTACTTTAATTGATGACAGAAATGGGAAACTGACCTCCCTTTGTGACCACATTCAAAGGCTTCCTTTTGCTTTTAGCTTTCTGGATATTTTATTTGATTATGGAGTAATTCTGAGCCCCTAATAATATCATCAATCAGCAAGATGAAAGGCATAAGTATGAAATTCTGTGGGGCACCCATTTCAGTGCCCTGACACGGATCTTTCCTCTTCTAGTGAGTTGAAAACAATTCTTGAAAAAACATTTCACAAAGAAACTTTTTTCCCCCAGAGATTTCAAACAGGATGTTATTACTGCTGGTTCTATTACATTAGAAAACCTTTATTAAAACCACCTTTCTCTGGCCTTTTAAATAGAGAGGCATGTAGTAAATTTGGCAAACGCAAAAATACCTCTATAATGCCAAACAGAAATACATGTGCATTTGTAACATAAAGCATGCTGTTGTGTTTTTAGAATTCTATCCTCTTTCTATACCTCATTCTCTTGGCTTCATGGAAAAAATAAGCTTTTAATCAAATTGAGATTTATCATCAAACTTTGGAATTCATGTAACAAAAGGGAGATTGACTCACCATCAACCAAATAACTTCCACCTCACATTCTGGGTGTTTCAGTATCCAAATTTGCTTTATTAAATCCTACATTTGCTAGTTTGGTGGTCAACAGGGCTAACCTAATTAACTGATTTATAAATCAGGATTTCAGACTGTGTAACATGGTTCTGATTAGGGTAAATGGTGCTTTAGTGAAAGCTGGGTATGTCCCCTGTACTCTGAGTTGTTGCCATAACTTATTTATTTTTCAACATTTGTCACTTGTGTCATGCACATAGCTCTGCCCTTAATGAGTTTCTAGTGTACTGAGAGAGTTAACCTAGTTATCGATCAGTTTTGAGTAACAAAAACTTACTAAAATATAAAAATAAATGTTTATTTAGCTCACAATTCCATGGGGTTCAGCTTATGGGTTTGTCAGGGCTGATCTGTGCTGGGCACATGCTTGTGTCTGACGTGTGGTCAGTCTAGAGGATTCTGCTGACTTTGGCCGTACTTACCGCATGTCTAGGGGTCAACTGTGTGTTGGCTGACCTAGGATGGCCTCAACTATGATGATGATGATGATAACACATCTCTTCCCCATATGTCCTGACTCCTCTGAAAGGCCAGCTCAGACATGTGTTCATGGCCATAGCACAGCAGTCAGAGCAAGAGCAGCCCTAGCTGCTCTAATTTTGGGCCTCAGCCTGCATTATGTCCTTGATCTGCCAGATGAATTGGCAAAAGTCTTGGAAATAAGGAATGGAGGATTGGGGCTATTTCTATAATCTACCACACTTGGTGCATAAAGATGTGCTGAAGCAAAGAACAAAGTGGTGTGCAGGCTCAGATGCATGAGAGATAGAGAGCTCCCTGACTGAGTATCAAAGAAGACTTCCTGGTGGAGATCACAGAGTCAGACACCCATGGCACATCACAATGCCATCGTGGGCACTCTGAAATAGTAAACTGCAGGAAGCCCCAAATCACATCTTACTCACAGCGCGCATGTCCTCGACTTCACGGGCCTCCCTGCCACACCACTCAGCTTTCTTCTTGTCTCTCGGCAACCCCTGCACCCTCAGCTCCCTCTCTTCTTGTCCCTCTGCAGCATGTAACCAGCAAAATTCCAGCTCAGGGTGGATATGACAACCTGCCTCCTGGAGAAAAGAAAGCCCAGAAAATGGGCAGATTGTAGCCATTAATTATTGTTGGTCTCCAATTCAGCTTGACGCTTAGCCATATTTAATAATCCCTTTACTCATGGTTGGTCCATTTCGTGCCTGCCTCAAGTGATTGCTGAAAACTTTCACTCAACATGGCAAGCACCCTATGGTCCTCTAATCACCTCTTCATTCATCTTCTAGGCCGGTGATAAAAAAAAAAGTAGGGCAATCTGTCAGCTGCTATAAATTCCTACACGCTGCTTACAAAATTTGGTAGCATTTCCTCCTCCCTCTTTCCCATCCTTCTTACCCCATTTCTTTCCGTTCCTATCCCTTCTCCTCACCCTACTCTTCCCCTGACTCCTCTTCACCCTCAGCTCAGAACTTTTTCATATTCAAGGACAACTCTTTCAGTCTCCTGTGTCCTCAGAGAAGTTGGTTCATCAATTATCCCATCTTTCTCCTCTATCATCGATTTCTTTTTTTCTCTCTTTTTACCCCCAAACTATGAACCGCCACTCATTCTAAAAAACAAATAGAATAAAGCAAACAATTAAAAGCCCCATGGACTCAGTGTCTGCTCTCTAAGTTATTGTTGTCTCTTTCTTTCTTCTACCAGCCAAGTGCATTAAAAACTAGTCTACATTTTCTTTCCACTTGCTCACTTCCCGTTCAATCTTTAAGCCCTGTATTCTGGTGCAAATCATTGAAACTTCTGTTGCAAAGGTCGCCAATGACCTCATTATTCCCAAATCCAAGGGATGGTTTTCCACTCTTATCTGTCTGGTCACATCTAACACCTTTAATTCTGGGTACTTGGAATTTCCCTTCTGCTTAAAAACCCAATCTCCTCCCAATTCACTTTTCTTCTCATTCCTTCCCTGATTGTTCTTTTCCTGGCTCTTTTCGGATCCCCTTCTGCTGATCCATCCACGTCTGCAGGTCCCCAGAGCATTCCTTCCACAGTCAACTGTTTTCGCATTGTTTATGCCTTTCATGGTCAATTGCATATACTTGCAGGAGTTTTACTGTCGTTATGTATGGATGACATTCACATTGCTATTTCTAGTTCTAAATTCTTCCGAGAGTCACAACTGTTGGCTTCGTATGTAGATGCTGATGGCTCTAGGTGTGTCACGTACCATGGATCCACAGCTCAACTCTTATCCTTAATTTGCTACTTCTCCTCTTCCTCTTCCTACTTATCTTCCTTCTCTTGCTGCCCTCGGGCCTCCTTCTTTCCTTTTCTGCAGACATATTTAAAATGCGAATCCCATTTTCCTCTTTCAGCTATATAATTTCATTCCAAAATGGCATATTTTTTGAATGGCAAAGAAGAAATTTCAATGATTATGAAAGTTAGTCCTCCAGCATAGAAATCTGCTGTACATCTCTCTAAAGAAATGAATTCCTCATCACTGCTATCATGATTAACTGTCCATGTGTCCCATGTCATGGGTGGTATGAGAACCAGTTAAACCTATTTTCTATTCACCATAAACTTACAATGAAATTGAGACAAACGCAATACAACTATATGTAAAATTTAAGTGGCTATGACATCAACATTAATGAAATTAAAAGACTTTTGTTACGTAATCATTTTTGTGTTATTAGTTCCTGTATGAGCAAAAATATAGATGAACTTTATGATTAAAATGTGTAGCTTCACCATAGGAAGAAAAAACATTGTTTTTCTTTCATGTGATTTTAATGATATCGAGATGTGGTGGACAGACCCCGAGGTGATACCCAATGACCCTACCTTCTGGTTCACACTCATATAATCCCCTCCCCAAGAGTGTGGGAAATACCCGTGATGTTATTCTAATGGAGTGTGACAAAAGTTATGGGATGTCACACCTGTGATCGTGCTATGTTTCTTAGGTTCTGTCCCACAGCACACTGAGACCAGGGGTCTCCTTCCTGGCTGCTGAAGTAGGTGGTCATGTTGTGAAGGGCCTGCATGACAGGAATTGTGAGTGATTTCTCAGTCCTGTAGCTAAAAGGAACTAAATTCTGCTAACAACCAGTGAACTTAAAAGAGACCCCCAAACCTCACACAAGATTTCAGCCCTGACCAACATTTTGATTTTAGCCTTGTGAGTTGCGAGACTGAGCAGAGACCCAGTTAGGCCATGCCCAGATAGATGCAACTATAGATCTCTATAATCTGTATGGAAGGTTGGCAGACTAAAAACTCAGGCAGGATTTTTATGCTGCTGTCTTGAGGCAAAATTCCATCTTCTCTGGGAAATCTCAGTTTTTACTCTTAATGCCTTCAACTGATTAGATGAGGCCCACCCAAATGATGGAGGATAATCTCTTTTATTTCAAGTTAACTGATGTTAAATGTTAACCACATCTACCTTCACAGAAACACCTAAGTTAGTATTTGATTGACGAATTGGTACTATAGCTTATCCAAGTTAACACATAAAATTAACCATCACAACTATAAAAAATATATAAATTCCAAATTGATGAAAGATTTAAAAACAAAATACCAATCAAAATAATTAGAATAAAGCAAGTTGAAGACTTTTTCTGTAACTTTTTAGTGAGAAATTCTCTCTAACTGTGACTCAAACATCAAGAAAACAATTAATTAATTGAACTAATTACAATTTTTAAAAGTTTGTATGGAAAAAACATACATACTTCACAAAACTGCATATGCAATTTAAAGACGAATAACACTTTTGACATAAGTATTTGAGATTTGTATCAGAAAAGACAAATTTTATAAATATATAAAATTTTCCCACAAATCAATGGGACAAAAGATGAAGAGCACAATAGAGAAATGGAAAAAAAGAAATAAACAGAGTTTACAGAAAAAAAACAGATGGTTCTTTAATGATCAAAATACACACAATTCCATGCATGAAACAAAAATGTAAATTAAATTTACATTGAGAAACCATATTTTTTTAAACTATAAGATTACCACATACTTAAAATTTTGATGACACAGTGTGCTGAGAGAATCAGCTACTCTCATACACTGCAGGTGGCAATGTGAATAAGGACAATCCTAAACTGACATGCCAATATCTATCAAAATGATAAAAGCAAATGCCCTCTGAAACTTTCAGGAATTTTTCCTATGAATACATTCACACAATGTGATGCCTTTCCCCAGTCAACTTCTGAGGGAGGAATGGGAAGGGAGGGAGGGAGGGAGGAATGGGAAGGGAAGGAGGGATTCTATTTCATACTTCCAGACCTCCTGGCACCAAGAAGAACATCAATCCTCAGTTCCTTTTGGAGAATGAACAATAATGTCACTGAGAGAACCACAAAATGTGTCACATTTTCTCACCTCCATTGCATTTCCCAAATGGGCTTCCATGGACCCAAATGCCACCAGCCATTTCTGATCTGTTTCACAGCATGGTTCACGTGGATTCTTAATTCTCACTGTCAGCTTCTTCTTTGTCCCTCCCTGAGCCCAGATTTTCTAAGTATGTTCTTCAAATGACCTAAGCGAAATGGTGATAGTGTCTCAGTAATTGCATTAGCCTCTCTTTACGCAAAGACACTTGTGGGTTGAATTCTGTCCCCTCAAAATGTTCACTGAAGTCCTAGCCACTGGTACCTGAGAATGTGACCTATTTCGAAATAGAGTCCTTGCAGATATAATTAGTTAAGATGAAATCACACTAGAGTAGGGTTACCTTAATCTAATATGACTGACGTCCCTATAAGAAGAATACAGATATAGACAGAGAGAAGAAGAAGGGCTTGTGATGACAGAGGCAGAAGATGGAGTGATACATCAATAAGTCTAAGAACACCAAGGATTGCTGGAAACACCAGAAGCTGGAAAAAGGCAAGAAAGGGTTCTATCCAGAATCTGGAGAGAGCAGTGCTCTACTGACACCTTGATTTTGGACTTCCGGCCTCCAGAATTGTGAGAGAATACGTTTCTTTTGTTCTAAGCCTCCAAGTTTGTGGTATTATGTTACAGCAGCTCCAGGAAACTAATTCTATACTCAAAGGTGAGAACTAAACTGTTGTGATGAATAAATGAATGCCTTTTGTGTCAGAGAAGAGTCTTCTGAGAGGCCCAATCATGACCCAGAGCTGATCTCATCCCTCCCTCAGACTCTACACTCAACTCCAACAACACATACAGACTTCAGGGTTGGAGAGGGAAAGAACAACTGTGTGAGGAGGAATAATCACCTTCGAAATGTTGCTTCTGCTCTTTCCATATCCAGACTCTACACCTACCCATTTGGCCTCTACACAAATCATTATCATTCTTTACAACCGTCCACTTCTCCACTTTCAAGTAATTAAAAAGGTTGTCACCATATTTAACAATAATAAAGGAAATATGGAAGCTCTATTTTCTGCTTGATATGATGGGACTCAGGAAAAGATATACTTTTTTTCTTTTTTTAGTGTCACCATTTCTTGTATCCATGCACAAGTGATAAAGTTGTTGTTGTTTGTTTGTCTGTTTTAATTTCTGAGATAGTTACTAAACCTTGATTGATGCAGAGAAGGATCATATATCAATACAAGGTGCTCAGTCTCTTTTATCATCTGCTCTGAATACTTAAACACTAGTGCCTCCAACAATGCAAAAAATTTACTCTTGTCCCCACTTCCTGAAAGAGAATAGTCTGTAACATTAACTTTAATTCCACATACAATATCCTACTGATGTTTCCAGAATGTAATTTCTATATGAAACCTTATTCACAGTCAGCTATCATGCCTTAAAAATGAAGAATGTCTTTGCACATACATTCAGTAACCAGGAAGTTAAGTCATACTGTAAGAAATCCGGTACCTAAAAAAGTATTAAATACTTTCAAAAGTGACAAACAGCCTTGGATAACATTACCATAATAGATGTAGTCTTTCCATCAGCCTACTTCTCAAAGGAGCAGTCATAAATTAGGGAATATTTTCCCACCTTCTGCCACTTTTCTATGCTCTCCACACTGGCTCTAAAACAATTGAATGTTTCAAATCCTTCACATTCACGATTCACACCTGATGGTTCAAAAGCATGCAGAAAATATCTATGAAAGGAGAAACAGAGTGCTTCTCCCCACCCCTCAATGCTCTGGAGAAGCTTGTGTGTCTGGGATCTGAGAATGCCACAAACAAGAAGATCTCACCAACCTCACTGGGTAACACTCATTCTAGGACTAAAGATGAGGAAAGAGAATTTCAGAGACAAGACCTTAAATATTGACAGGAAGGAAGTCGCCTTTATCCTCTTGCCTTTAAAGAAACCTAAGTTTTTGAGTGAACTATCCTGAATGCCACCTTTACTTTAAGGTTTTTGAAAATGTAGTTTCTTTCAAGTCATCAATGTTCTATGTCAAATATTAAAAAGCCAGGTACCCATGTCCAAGAAAGCAGAGAGCTGAGATCTTTATCTGGATAATTCAGAAGAGAAAATAAAAACCTCGCTCACTTCACATTGCCCAAATCATTTAGAAGCAAGAGAAAGGTGTTGTCTGACATAGCCAGGAAATTGACACATATTTCCTTCTCCCATTTGCCAGTAAAAGATCTGGCGAGACTGGGCCCCCACCGTCAGTTTTTCATCCTGGATTAAAATAGAACAAATTGACACTAATAGAGGACTGTCTGGGAATGAAGGAAAACATTGTCTTCTTTAAAGCTGATGGGAAGCAGAGTTCAATAATTGCAGGAGCAGAGCTTTGACTCTACCATCTCTGCTGTTTTGTCAATAAGCAGAGGGACGCACGTGTGTACTTAGCATTTTTTAAAGTATTATTTCGAAGTGCACCATAATCCTTTCATATCAACGTGTAGATTTCTGTTACTGCCTTTCCCGGTATGGTCCCTCCAACACATTACACGTGTGGGGTAATAGTAAACGTTGCTCCATGATCAGGTTTTGCTTCCTTCACATAAGACAGCCAAGAACTCTACCCAAAAGTATTTTTTTGTTTGTTTTAATTTTCTCATTTCAGTTGTTTTTCCTTAAAACCAAACAACTCTTGCTATAAATAATACCTTCCATAAAAGGATATTGAAAATGGTATCACTGACTGAAGCTTAAAATACTAAGAACAGAGACACACCATATGGATTTAGACAAAAATATGAAGAGGTGTCTGCCTGTAAATCGATTTTATAATGTGGCTCTAGGGCCTCTTCAATCAGAAAGAAGCTGAGGTACCAGGTTATCACATACAACAGGTTTGTCACATGGATTCACTTAGTCTGATGTGTTCCTTGTCTGCACGGAGTGATAAGTGGGCAACAAAGCTATTCTTGAGGCATGTGATGAAGTTTGGGGGCCATCACATTGACAAGCCGGGCAGAAAGGGACAGAGATTTCTGCCATGTGCAGAAGTAGCTCTCACTTCTTTTGATATCCAAAAGTCAATCAGGGCTGACCCCAGGAGAGGAAAGGTACACATAAGAAGTGAGCGGTGGGGAGGGGCGGGATGGGGGCCCTGAGAACAGACTCTGGGAAAAACAATGGCTCTCCCCGCCACCCCACCGCCCTGAGGGAGCTCACTGCAATTCTCCTTTACAAAGAAATGAGGTGAGGTAAAGGAAATGACCAGAAGCCGAGTGTGAACTACTAAGTGTTTTGTATGGCTTTAAAATGAGAGAGACAAACCTCCTGTTTTGAGGATACTTTGCTAAAATTACTAATAATTATTCTGAAAACGCTAATGAAATGTTAGAGTTGTCAGTATTAAACACTTAAGCACAAAACAGGTCACACTGGTAAACAAAGAAATCCACTGAACTTTTGATTTTGCTTCATTTACGATTGTATTTGGATCCAGTTCCCAGCACTAAGGAAGTAGCTGGAAGAGCTGGTCAGCAGCAGAGTGCATACCCAACTGGGATTTGGGGGACCTTTATATCACTCCAGAAAAAAAAATTCAGACATGAGAGTCGATTTACAAATTTACCTAAGTTTGTTTTCTAGATATTCTCTCACGGCAAGAGTGAAAACGGCGCCCAGCAAGGCGTTCATGCAGCTTTCTCACCAAGGAACGAAGGCCTGTGCTGCAAGTTATTTCATCCAGCTTCCCGGATATTTGAGGAACCATCAAAACATAACTCCAAGGGCTTTACGCTGGCCCTGCCGACACGTCTGACATTTCAAATCACAGAACTATCAAAAGTCTAAAAGTCATTCTGCGAAGGTGTCAACCAGCTGCGGAAATGTGCGTCCCCCCAGTCATGTCATTCTTTATTTGAACAGAGATGAAAGCAGCCAGTTTTGAAATGAAAGTGCATTAAAACATATGATTCCTAGGACATATTAAAGACTGCAGAGTCTAGCAGACATCAAGGGAAAAGGCATAACCAGTCAAGAGGGGAAAATACTTGGTTTAAGAGCAAAATTCGAGAATAAAGTAAGTCTGGTGTCGCCTATACAAATCCGCTGTGCCATTTCCAGAGTGGCGAAATATTATATAACCCCAAGATTGTGGTGATGAAAAGAACTTGGAAATCATTTGGGTCAAGCCCTTTATTTACACATTGGGAATACGGCATCCAAAATCGAGGGACGCAAGCATGTAGATTAAAAAAAATACATGCATGGGGGAAAAAATTAGAAAATGACAGTTTCTACTTGACTTGCTCTGAAATACACTTACCTTATTATTTTTTTAATGTGTGAGACCTCTTTTTAAAAATGCTTCGATTTGTAATCATTTTAGATACTCAGATTAATTGCCAATATCTGAAATAACTGTGAACTTACCACCACACCATAAATCTACACAGTATTCCAGGCTTAAAGTTCCTATTTGTGTTTCTCAGAAAAATAATGAAAAGGAATGGCTTTCCCTGGTACATGATTTTAAAGTCAATATGTTTTAAAACTCCCAAATAAGTAGTTTGAAAGCTTGGATCTGCTGTGTGACTTAGATACTTAACATGAAATCTTTTTTTTTTTTTTCACATTATAAAATGATAAAATTCCAAGATAATCCATTTCTGCTTTTAATCATGTCAAGTGGGAAAGAATGAAAAGGAAAGGCCCCTTGGACACCTAATGCCCTACAACAGGGTTTCTCTACCTGGAAACATCGACATATTGGGCCAAATAAGTCACTGTGATGGAGGTTGCCTCGTGCATTACAGGATGTTTAGCTGCACCCCTGGATTCAGCCTGCTAGATGCTAGTGGCACACTGTCTCTCTAGGGTGACAACCAAAAATGTCTTCAGACATTGCCAAGTAAGTATTCTTTGGTAGCAAGGGCTAAAATTGCTGCTGGTTGAAGAATCACTGTCCTCCAGAAAGGGACATCTAGAAATCGGTGCATTTAAAGCAAAAATTGAAGTGGTGATTCTTAAGTAAACAGTTTCAGTCACAGGGATCTCATTTCAATTGAGGGCTGGGAGTGCAAAACTATAGACATGATCAGTCACTGAGAGAGCCATGTTATGGTGATCCAGTCTTGGAGAGAATTTACACTAATGATAAAACACGGATAATAACTGAGCATCCAACCCTCCTTCTGAACAGTGTCATTTAATCCTATCAATGGCTCTTCAAGAGGGTAGCATATTTATCTCCTTTTTTCAGATGAGGAACAGCAGTCTTCAAGAAGCCTCAAACATAACTTTTCACACAGCTAGGAAATCCTCAGTTTTTTTGTCTTCTCCGTCAACTCATTGTCACCTCTAGGCTCATTGGTGGCCAATCCAACTCATAGGAGATCATTTTTAAAAAATGTCTGACTTGACAGCTCTAAATTATATTGTCTTGTTGGTTTGTTGTTGCTATTATTTTGACCAGCAAATGACTAGTCTTTTTTGTTTTATTGCTGACTCTCTGACTCTAGGGAATTTGAATGTTTTAGCAGTTATGATATGGGTAAAAGCAGTGTGAAACAGTCTTCAGGCTGGCAAGTAGGGCGGCTCCATTTACAATAACATCTCTCCAGAGCTTTCTCAAACCATGCAGTCCAGCCACTTCGGCCATGGGAAACTGCTATTTGCAAAGGCATGTTAAAAATATTCTTTATTTTTCACTTTTATTCAAAATGAAAAAGAAATCTAATGCTGGTAAAGTTAGACTTAGATTCCTAAATTACCAAGACATCCACAGAACATACTCTTTAAATAAAATCTCGGCAAACAGGCAGTATCTAACCCCAGACAGCCTAATGGCTGTGAGGAAATCTGAGCATCTGGCAGCTCAGATCCATAACCAGCTTTCAATGGGGCTTCACGACTGATGAATAAACATTAACATTATAAATGAATATCAATAAATATTATGTGTGGGTGATTAATCATATGACAACAAAAATAATTGCAAGAGCACATGTCTGGATCAGACAAGTGTTTAGAGTTGAAAATAATGAAATATGCCTTGCTTGTTAGAAACTATAAGACCAACATTTATATAGAATCTTTCTCTTCTATCTTTTTTCATTAATAGTCTAGAAATTATGAAGGGGGAGCAGAGAGATGGGAAAAAAAAAAGAAACTACAAAAATTTAACCCCATAATAGAAATTAATCAATGAATGTGACTAAAAAGTCACAGTGACTGAGTCCTAAACCTGTTCATTACTTTAAAAATATTTTTAGGTATATTTTCTGTTCCACACAGTACTTGACACTGAGATTATGAAAGTGAACAAGTCAAACATGGTCCTTGTCCTCATGAAACTTAAAATTTAGTGAGCGAGATAGTCAGTAAACAGGTAAGTGAATGAATGAAAAATGAAAGTGTAGTAAGTGCTATGAAGGAAACAATGACCATGGTAAAGGCTAATAGGTGATGGTACTTTTCATGATACAGCCAGGAATGACCTTTCAAGAAGTGAGTTAAACTAAGAACCGAAGCAGTACTAAGATCCATCATGGAAAGAGGGAAGCAGAAAGCATTTAAGAGGATGAACAGCATGGAAAAGACCCTGAGGCAGGAAAGAGTTTACAGGAGCTGGAAGAAGCCAAGGGTTGTGAGCGCACTAAGCGATGAGCTCAGCCCCGGAGGGAGGCAGAAAGGAGGCCAGATCACGTGGGGCCAGGTAGGCGACAGAAGAGTTCTATGAAGGGGAGCGAGAGAACCTCATGAGCTTTGAGGATCTGACTAATGGCTGTGGGGCAGGAAGAAAAGAAGAGAAGACAGGTGAATTGTCGACAGGAGGACATTAGGAAGCTCTCGGCATAGATCAGACAACAGTGTGGTTTGGGTGAGGAGTGAGAGAGAGAGAGAAGTGGTTTGAGATGACACATCACTTAGGGGGAGACTTAGAAGAGTTAGCTGATAAGATGGGCCACAGGGACCAGAAAAAGGAAGCAGAGAAATCAAAGAAGAAACATGGAACAGTCATGTGGATAGTGATGTCATTCATAGAAATAGGAAGGACTGAGAGAGAGAGCGAGAGTTAAAAGGTCTGTTTTGAATAAATATGAGATGTGCATAAAATGTCAAATTAGAGAAGTTCACTAGGAATTTGGACGTAGAGGCCTGGATCTCAGGAGGGAGAAAAGAACTGAAAATATAAACTGGAAGCGTAGGATTTGAAATCACTGGAATGTCCAAGTTCACCCGTGAGATGGTCCAGGGTAAAACCCAGAAGAGTGCTGACATTGAGAAATTGCAGAGGGGGAGGGAAACTTAATAAAGAAATGAAGACAGAGAGGGGCATGAATTAGGAGGGAAAACACAAGCCAAGCCACACAGAGAATATGTCCTGTTCATTCAACAAATATTTTTTGCACACCTACAAAGTCGGGCACTTTTAAAATTGTTATGATAAATGGTCAGTAAGACTGTTTCCTGCCTCTCAGAAGAGAGAATTTGTATTTCAAGAATGTGTGACTGGTTTGTGTTGAATGATACTGAGAGGTGAGGAAAGAGGACACTAAAGTACTGTTTGGAGTTGGCCTCCTGGAGGTCCCTGGTGATGCTTATGTGAGCATGTCCAAATTTGAGTATCTCTATCATTGTTGAGGTAGTGAGGTAATGCAGGCAGCATATGTGGATGGGTCTTTTGAGAAATTTGGCTATATAAGGGGTGTGCACAAGTGAGCAGGTCTAAAAAGGGGTAGAAGTGGGGCCATGTATGTATTTATTTAAAGACAGAAAACTCTAGAGCGTATGGGAATGCTGATGGGAACAATTCCAAGAAAAAAAAAGAAATTAATACGGGACAAAGAGGACCAAACCACAGCTGCATTTCTTAGAGAGGGTGTGAGAGTGTGGCATCTAGAGCATCCTTAAAGAGAAGGGCTTCTCATGGAGAGAGAAACAGGAAGAAAGAAAAAGAAAAAGGTTTGCTGTGGGTACTCTATCGTGGAGCTGGGAGGATGGGTGTGTTCTCACCCATGGCTTCTGATGTCCTGGTGAAGTGTGAGATCAGATCGCAAGTCAGAGCAAGAGAACTTAATAACCTTAAAAAGAGGATGTGAGAAGATCAACGTAGAGGAAACATCAAATAGGCATCAGGGAAAGTGAGAAAACTTTTTAAAGAAATAAAGCAGGCCACTCATGACTGCCCATTTGAAGGTTTGTCTTTGTGAATTCAGAGTAAGACCAGGTGCCTGGTCGTGTCATTTTCTCCAATCATGTTGATCACTCCAGTGGGCTTAGACAATGGCGGGAGTCACCCACAGTTGGAATGTGCTGAGTGAATGAGGCCGTGGAAGAGAGGCAGGAAAGTCTCAGAAGTCAGTGGCATTTGTAAGGGATCAGTTATAAAAGTGGGCCATGGAAGGTAAAAGGACAAGAAAGGAAGGTGAAGAAAGAACTGGGTGTTGGACAAGAAGCCAAGACTTTGTAGGGCCTCCATTAGCTCCTAAAGAAGAAACTCTGCCTGCCTCTGAAGGGTTTGACCAGAGTTTAGAAACATGACTCCTGCGATAATGTGCTATTCTGTGACGCTAAGGGGATCCCCAAACAATGATGATCTCGGGTGTCTAGTTGACTTGTTTCTGCTTGATGTCCCACTCTCATTTTTTTGTTATCTTGGAATCATCCTGCCTTTAGCAGGTAGGCAGGGTTGATGGCTTCCCATTAAACACACCTGGAGGCACTGCCTACAAATAACCTCCAACAAGCGTGTTATCTAATTGACCTAGATTAGTACCTGCTACATACCGTCTTAAAAAATGAATAATTTAGCTGCAATAAGACATCTGTTCCCTTGAAGAAAATATACATTAAGATGATGAGAATACAATAGGTGACTGAGAAAAAGGAGAGTACTAGAGTTGAGAGGAACAGACTTAGTTCAATTTGTTTGGGGAGACGAGGCCAGGAGAGTATGTTTCCAGAAAGCCGGGTGGAACAGCACTGTAAATAATGCCAGTAGCAAGAGGGCATGAAAGGATGGATTCAACCAACTTTCATCTTACTGCTTAGATTAGCTCTATTCCCAAATAAAACTTCTATTTTTCCAAAGCTGCTCTAAAAATGCAACCCAAATGGAAATACTGTGTTTCTATATGGCAAGAACTAAGGTCTGACTGATATAATGTTTGTGGAAAGTCAGCATTGCTTTCCTAAATGATATCTTTTATCCTCCTCTATGTTCACTTGCAAGTAATTAATTGCATGCATGCACATGATAGCAACTCAATAGTAATGTCATTGGCAATGAAAATAATTAACAGGAGGAAATTTAAAAAAAACCAGTAAGGTCTTGGAAAAATATATAACAGATTCAATCAGGAGAAATAGAATATTCTCCAGGCTCTTTTAAAAACCCCTAGTGCAAATAAAAAAATTTTAAAAATTTAAAAAAGGCAGAAATGGGACAATTAAAACGGATGTGGGAAGGAGGTGGCAGATAACACATGATAAAGCAGGGATACATCTGTGCAGAACAAGTAGCCCTAGAAGAATTCAAATGAAAGATTCAAATCTAAAACAAGACATATACCAGATGCAAAGAGGAGCAGCAAAAGATAGAGTGATTGAAACTGTCCACTACTGTACCACCAGGAAACCTACAAATCTCCAGGCAGATTCTGAGACATCCAGGACATTCAGGCCTCTTATTTTAGTTAATCGCGTGCTCTTCTCTTCTGCCATTGTACGTATCTGATACAGAATCAGGATTCTGAAGATGTGACAAGCCATTGGTGAAAATTACTTACCTTGTAGACATGCATATCCATCTCGCCCTACTGAGCAGACAGAACTGATCATTCGCAAAATGCAGAAAAGGATTAGACAATTTACTTCCCTATTAGAATACTTATCATACTCAGTGACAGGTAAGTTCTTGACAAATCGATCATGGCAGCAAGCATTTAGCAATATTATGAATGTCTGTGTTTAGTGAGTAACCTTGTCTTTGAGATATTTATTAGAGCATGTTATAGACAGCTTCATAATCAATCACCTAATTTACATTGGGAAAAAGGAATGCTGGGGTCTCCTTTCTCTTTCAAATACACCCACCAAATGGCGGCAATGTTAATGGAGGACCTGCCAGGTCAATTCTTTACATACATTCTTTCATTCATTCAGAAACAAATGTCATACAGCGTCTACTCTATGCTGAGAACTAACGGGAACCAGGAACAAGATAGGCAAGATTCCTGTCCTCAGTGAGCTTAACATCTAATCTGCTAGGCAGTCTGATGACAAAGTCTTGCTCTTTTAACTATGCATCACCAACTCTTACGTTCGTGTAAGGCAGCGTTGTCCAATACAGCCGTCTGTTGGGGTGGAAATGTTCTATAATTTTGCGCTGTCCAACACGGTAGTCACTGGCTATTGAGCACTTACAAGGTGGCTAGCACAGCTGAGAAATTGAATTTTTCATTTTATTTAATTTTAAATCTAATTTAAATAGCCACATGTGGTTACTTGCTACTCTATTGCACAGCGCAGAGGGAGACTATTGACCCAAGATATTCTACTCACAAGTATTAATTTTAAAGGCAGAGAAAGTCAGATGAGGAGCTGTGGCAACAGCTGTAGGGCGCCAGCATTAGGAGTGGCCTGGCCGGCATGCCTAACTTCACAGCACAGTTGCTGCTACTCCTTCCACCTCTTTGCCCTGCAATCAGGTTATCGCTCGACTTTTGTAAATGTCTCAGGTCTTTGGATCCCCAAGCACCATCTTTATTTTATTTTTAAAATATATATTCACTTTTTCATAAGTGCTCCTTGTTCGTTATTTTTTCTAAATTAGAATATATGTAAAAGGTAGAAACAAAGCACCCATAATCCCATTATCTTGTCTAGACCTCTGTCAACATATTGAAGATACCTTCTGGCCACCTTCCTACAGCACACGTGCCTGCTTACACACTCATGCTACCATCTCCTTTTTTTCCTTAACTTTCTAAAAATTAAATTACTCTCAACGAACTCTTCCAGGTCCTGCTTTTCTTACATATCAACTTGTCATGAATACCTTTAGAAGCATGCAATTATTTTAAATAGTTTTCCACTTTTCAAAATATATTTCAGAACATACACTAATTTTAAATTCTTGCATAACGTTCTCTTTTCTTGGTGTGCCATAATTTATTTACTGAATTCCCTATTTGAGGAATATTGGGTTACTATGATATTTTGCTATCACAAAAAAGGATGTAATAACTTCTATGTCCATTAGCATTTGACTATTTTCTTTTGGAAAAGATCTCCAAATAAAATTGCTGGGTGAATAAAAGGCATATATATTTTTAAGACATTTGATTCCTATCACTAGGTTGTCTCTTTAAAAAAAGGTATCAATTTACACTCAACTGCAGACAGCTAATCTGAAGGTGTTCCTTGCATTGTGCCTACATGTCTTTCTGTAATTTCTCCCAGTGTTCCTGCTCTAACACTCGCAGTCGACTGGAACAAATCTCATAGCTTGTCAATTTGACAGGCTGCAACTATTTGAAGACAGCTAACACATCTCCCCAAAGTTTTATCTTTTCAGTCTAAATATTTCACATCCTGTAAACACTCCTCATCTGGAATGGTTCCTAACCCAGTTTGTTGATGCCCCCCATTAAAGGAACACCCAGATTCAAATAACAAAATCTAGATAATAATAACTAGCACTTAAAGATTACTGACCATGTGTGAAATTATATTGTAAAATAAACGCTTTTAATTTGGTTTGAATCTACAATCCCTGCTGTGGACTGAATCATGTTCCCTCAAAACTAATATATATAAACCCTAAGCTCCAATGTCACTGTATTTGAAGATGGGGCCTATAGGAGGTAGTTAAGGGTAAATGAGATTATAAGGGTGAGGTCCTGAATCAATAGGATTAGTGTCCTTCCTTACAAGAAGAGACACCAGAACTCTTTTTCTTTCTGCCATGTGGGGACACAGTGAGAAGGTGGCCTTCTGCACACTAGGAGAGATCTCTAATCAGGAACTAAATTTACTAGCACCTTGATCTGGGTCTTCCAATCTCTAAAACTGTAAGAAAATAAGTTTTGGTTATTAAAGGCACCCAATCTATTGTATTTTGTTATGGCAGCCTGGGAAGACAAAGGCAGACCCCTTAATATTTACAGCAATCTCAAAAAGTAGTTACTATTATAATCCCATACAACAGATGGGGAATCAGGAACAAAGAGGTTGAGTAACTTACTCAAGACCTTCACACAGCTAGGAAGGAGTGTTGGTGGGATCTGAATCCAGGCAAACCAACTCTAGAACCCAAACTCTTAAATTCTATACTGTCTCCTATCTTTAGACAAAATCTGTCTAGTCAAGATTGAAGATGAACATCTCCCTTGGTGTAGAGTTTATACCTTTATTAATGAAGTTCAAAGGGCATTAGCTCTTTTGGCAAACACATCACATGGTTAACATACTTAACACTTATTCTGTTAAAAACCTCTACATTCTGTTTCACATAAGCTTTAGTTAAGCCACAAATTCCCCATACCCGAAATGCAATTGGGATTTTTGTTAGCAAATGGACTTGTCGCAATTGAATTTTATCCAGTTATAGAACTGCTCCACACTTCAACACATCAAGATCTTTCAGGAGCTTGGTTCTAATCCCCCTTCGAGCTGTTATAAATTAAATAAGCTTGCTTTATATAAAGCGAGTGTGCCTTATAACCAGTGAAATGCTATGCATATTTGTCATTGTTATTAAATATTTCCATCTGAGTCGTTGATTAATGTTTCCATCTCAGGGCCAACAAGAGAACCCTAGAATATAAAACAGAAAACTTCCTTCACCATAAGTGTTTTTTGTAACTTTAAAAACCCATTTTACCTTTTGTTGAATATTACAATTTTGCGTGCCCCATCTTTCTTTTCTTCCATTGCAGTAAAAAAAAAAAAAAAAAAATCAGCATTATTTTAAAATAAAAACATTTTTTAAAAGAAAAAGACTCTTAGTAGCTGTGATGTATGTATGTGATGTATGATACGCTATACCATACTTGCATAATGCACACCACATAAAACAAAGGTTTTATTGCTCTTTGCTTTCTATTTTTGCATTATGAAAACAGTATGTACATGTTTTGGTTTCCAAATATAAATAGTACATGCACTACCTCCTCCCTGAGATGCCAACGTTTCGGCTGCAATGGAGAGTTTCCACACTGCCTGCTCCACATCCCACCCCCACCACTTTGCTGGGCCACCAAAGACAACATTGCTCCTCAAGGTGTCTACCTTGGGTGAGAAAAACACTTTTCTAGATGAATGTCGTCGGCCCCTGCAGGGTCGTCAGCTTCCCTTCCAGGTGCCCAGAACCGGACAGGGCTCTGAAGAGTGCTGAGCATAAAGAGTTGAGACAGTTATATGCTGGGGCCCAGACGCTCTCTTTGGTAAGTTTAAGATCCTTCTACTGCTACACTCTCCTTTTCTTTTTTCTTCCAGAATTCTCTCGTAATACGCTCACTTCTAGAGAAAACACAAGGCCGCCCCATAAGAGTAAATCCACAGAGAGTAAAGTACAGGAAGGCCACCTCGTGCACTCAGGTTGGCGCACAGGTAAAGCACACAGGATTCCTCAGGGTACACCAAGCCCCTTCCAGTGCGAGGTGCTGTGTCCTCCTCTGGTCCCTTGAGGTTTCTTTCCTTCCTTGCTGTCCTCCAGCTTTCTGAGCAAACACGGTTCTATTATCTCTGAGCTCCAAGTCCACCATTTTGGCTTGGCTGCCCACATCAAAGCCCTTACATTACATTTCAGCAGATCCCCAGGGTCTGTCCCAAGGTTTTTCTGGCAAGTCTCTCTCTTCTGGCATGTGAACCTGATTCGGAGATTTCGTTGAGCCTCCAAATAATGTCTTCACTTCAATCCAGCTCTTCTTTTTTTCTTTCTTTAAAAGCTTTGAGCCAATGTTGTTTTCCAACAGTCCAGTCTCCATCACTGCTCCTCAAAAGACAGCTCACATTCCCCAGGAATAGACTGATCTGTCAGTGTTCACCTAACGCCAACATTCTGTCCAGGAAGGTCCACCATCATGGGTTCCCAAAAGCATAAGGGGAAACGCCTGATCCCCAACACTTTACTCGATCATAAGTTGATCTGTAGTTATAAATGCACATGTCGTGTCTGTGAATCCCTACAGGCTAGAAGCATTTTTAAGAAACATAAAGGTGGCCCCTATACACTGCTTTGCCTGGTGAAGACTCTCGATTTCAAAGGCCACCTCAACATGCCCTTGGACAAGCATCCTAGTCCCTAAGACAGGGCACAGGCTTTCCCTGATGTTTCTCACTCTCTGTTTTGGTTACTAGTCTTCTTTTTTTTTTAACTCTTGTTGACTTTTATAGATTGAGTTGTGTCCCTTTTAAATTTATATCTTAAAATCTGAACCTCAATACCTCAGAATGTGACTACATTTGGATATAGTCTTTCCAGAGGCGGTCCAGTTAAAATGAAGTCATTAGGACATAATCCAATATGACCAATGTCCTTATAAGAAGAGGAAATTTGGACTGAGATGGATGCACAGAGGGAAAACGATGTGAGGACACACGGGGAGAAGATAATCATCTACCAGCCAGGGAGAGAGGCCTAAGAAGAAACCAATACTGTCCACACTTTAGTCTGGGACTTACGGCCTCCAGAACTATGAGAAAATTAATGCCTGTTTCAAGCCCCTCATGTTTGGAACTTTGATATGGCAGTCCAGCAAACCAATGCTTGGATAATTTATGACCATATTTTCATCTGATGGTGTGATTCAACAGAACATACTTTTTGTGGAGTTTTACACCTTAATGGTCCCTAGACTCACATTGTTCATAGTAACAGGTGGACACAAACCTTGTTGTCAGCTAAGGACCTTTGATTATGATCTGAATAACTGAACTTCTTAGTCAAAGGGCCTAAGCAGGTGAAATCTCCTTCATATAACGCTGCCCAGAGCATGTCTTTGGTAGATGCTTCTCTATACTCTCCGCTAGTGAGCCCTCCTATAAATCGCAGAGCAAATCCATTCATAACGAAAATAGGAAGAAGATTTTTAGCCTGCACATCCTAAATGATGTGCAGGCTAAAAATCTTTATTGCCTTGCTGCTGGAAGCCTTGCTCCTGACAAAGAAACTATGGCATGTATTAAACACAGAAGTCATGCGTTTGGAGGTGACAGGGCTCTTACATGGTGAAGAAGATGGCCTGTGAGTCTGGGTTTCCCAGCTAGAGTTTCCTCCAGCAGTTGTGCTCTATGCCAGGAAAACACAGATCATCTCAGCCCCACACAGTCTCACCCGCCAAGCCTCTGTCTTAGGAACACACAGAGGAAATCTCGGGATCCCAGAATAGGGTCTTATTTGTATATGAGAACGCCTCTTTTTTTTTTTTTTTCAAAAATGGTGAAGTTTTTAAATGGCAAACTTTATTTTCTCAGGAAAAGCTAATGTCCAGGAAAAAAAAATCGGAAGGCAACTCTAGCATGGAGTGAAGCCTGCA
>NW_011889017.1:1737399-1779212 GCF_000151845.1 Pteropus vampyrus
GTTCTATTATCTCTGAGCTCCAAGTCCACCATTTTGGCTTGGCTGCCCACATCAAAGCCCTTACATTACATTTCAGCAGATCCCCAGGGTCTGTCCCAAGGTTTTTCTGGCAAGTCTCTCTCTTCTGGCATGTGAACCTGATTCGGAGATTTCGTTGAGCCTCCAAATAATGTCTTCACTTCAATCCAGCTCTTCTTTTTTTCTTTCTTTAAAAGCTTTGAGCCAATGTTGTTTTCCAACAGTCCAGTCTCCATCACTGCTCCTCAAAAGACAGCTCACATTCCCCAGGAATAGACTGATCTGTCAGTGTTCACCTAACGCCAACATTCTGTCCAGGAAGGTCCACCATCATGGGTTCCCAAAAGCATAAGGGGAAACGCCTGATCCCCAACACTTTACTCGATCATAAGTTGATCTGTAGTTATAAATGCACATGTCGTGTCTGTGAATCCCTACAGGCTAGAAGCATTTTTAAGAAACATAAAGGTGGCCCCTATACACTGCTTTGCCTGGTGAAGACTCTCGATTTCAAAGGCCACCTCAACATGCCCTTGGACAAGCATCCTAGTCCCTAAGACAGGGCACAGGCTTTCCCTGATGTTTCTCACTCTCTGTTTTGGTTACTAGTCTTCTTTTTTTTTTAACTCTTGTTGACTTTTATAGATTGAGTTGTGTCCCTTTTAAATTTATATCTTAAAATCTGAACCTCAATACCTCAGAATGTGACTACATTTGGATATAGTCTTTCCAGAGGCGGTCCAGTTAAAATGAAGTCATTAGGACATAATCCAATATGACCAATGTCCTTATAAGAAGAGGAAATTTGGACTGAGATGGATGCACAGAGGGAAAACGATGTGAGGACACACGGGGAGAAGATAATCATCTACCAGCCAGGGAGAGAGGCCTAAGAAGAAACCAATACTGTCCACACTTTAGTCTGGGACTTACGGCCTCCAGAACTATGAGAAAATTAATGCCTGTTTCAAGCCCCTCATGTTTGGAACTTTGATATGGCAGTCCAGCAAACCAATGCTTGGATAATTTATGACCATATTTTCATCTGATGGTGTGATTCAACAGAACATACTTTTTGTGGAGTTTTACACCTTAATGGTCCCTAGACTCACATTGTTCATAGTAACAGGTGGACACAAACCTTGTTGTCAGCTAAGGACCTTTGATTATGATCTGAATAACTGAACTTCTTAGTCAAAGGGCCTAAGCAGGTGAAATCTCCTTCATATAACGCTGCCCAGAGCATGTCTTTGGTAGATGCTTCTCTATACTCTCCGCTAGTGAGCCCTCCTATAAATCGCAGAGCAAATCCATTCATAACGAAAATAGGAAGAAGATTTTTAGCCTGCACATCCTAAATGATGTGCAGGCTAAAAATCTTTATTGCCTTGCTGCTGGAAGCCTTGCTCCTGACAAAGAAACTATGGCATGTATTAAACACAGAAGTCATGCGTTTGGAGGTGACAGGGCTCTTACATGGTGAAGAAGATGGCCTGTGAGTCTGGGTTTCCCAGCTAGAGTTTCCTCCAGCAGTTGTGCTCTATGCCAGGAAAACACAGATCATCTCAGCCCCACACAGTCTCACCCGCCAAGCCTCTGTCTTAGGAACACACAGAGGAAATCTCGGGATCCCAGAATAGGGTCTTATTTGTATATGAGAACGCCTCTTTTTTTTTTTTTTTCAAAAATGGTGAAGTTTTTAAATGGCAAACTTTATTTTCTCAGGAAAAGCTAATGTCCAGGAAAAAAAAATCGGAAGGCAACTCTAGCATGGAGTGAAGCCTGCAGACATTGACAAGGAGAGACCTGGGAACAGCACGGGCCAGGCAGGGGGAAGCAGAGCTGCCTGCAGGCGACGTGGCAGCTTGGGTGCCTGGGGCTCGCAGGTCCTTCAGAGCAGGTCAAGGTAAGCCCTTTACCCCTGTCCTGCCCCCATCGGTTATCAGGTGGACTTGGGCCTCCCAGGAGGGCAGCAAAGAGTGGACAACAGAGGCTGCCTGCCACCAGCACTCCCCGCAGCTGGGGCAGCAAGCGGTCATTCGCCTGGGGCTGGGCAGCACTTTACAGTGCCCACACAGCAGAAACTAGAAGCTGATGATTTACATTCAGAAAGTGTTTACTGCAGGGTTTTTTAAGTGTAAATTCCTATAGAGCAGTGCTTTTCAAACCTTTCCCCCTACATCCCAGAATACAATGTGAGGGAACTGGCGGAGAGATAATGACAGCCAAGGGTTAGGATGGGACCAGGAAGGAAAGTGAGGGGACACCAACAGCTGAGAGCAAATCTATTTTCTTCTGCTTTCATATATTAGGTTTTTTTTTTTCATTGAGATATAATTGACATATAACGTTGCATTAGTTTCAGTTATACAACATAATGATTCGGTATTTGAATATGTTGTGAAATGATCACCACAGTAAGTCTAGTTAATATACATCACCACACATAGATACAAATTTTTTTCTTGTGATGAGAACTTTTACGACTACTTTCTCAGCAATTTTCAAATATACAATACAGTATTGTTGACTATAGTCCCACGCTATACATTATATCCCCAGGACTTACTTATCTTATAGCTGGAAGTTTGTATCTTTTGCATATTAGGTTTTTGTATAAAATTTTTTGAAAAACAGTTTTCATGGTTTTAAAAAAAATATTGAAGAACCACCAAGTTTCATTTTATAAAACAGGAAACCGAAGCCCCAAGAGGTGAGAAGTAACTTATCCAAGGTCAACAGTGATCTATTCAAGGTCAAGCCGGACTTGAACCTGGGACTAGTCTTCTGTCTTTGTCCAGCGCTAGGCAAGGAATCAGCGGACTCTGAGCCTGGAAGCCCGGCCACAGAGAGGAGGCTGACTCAGGACAATGGCATGGAAACCGGGAGGTGAGGCTACTAACAGGGAAGACAACGTTTGAGGCCTGGCACCCCTGCTCCCTTCCTAGTTCCGAGGGTCATATTTGTGTTTTCATTTTCCTGTCCCCTCTGACCCCACCAGCAAGCTGGCAGGAGCTACAGGCAGTTGTAGCAAAGACACACTGATGTTTCCTAGACACAGACTGAGCCATTGTTAGTACAGAATTGTGCCTCTGGCCTTCGTCTGCATAATTCCCTCTGCGCCCCTCACTGTTAACACAGCACCCCAACTACACAGCTCCCCCTTTCTCCTAGGTGCCCAGAGTCCTCGTTCCGGTGCCCCATCCCAGTCTCCTTCCTGTCTGTCAGATAAAAACTGTCCTTGAAGTCATCTCTCTAACTATACTCCACTTTAAAACTTCTTTCTCTTTAGTCCTTTCTTCTCATGAGCAAAATACAAGTGAAAGACCTCTGATATTTAATGTCTGTGGTAGCAAGTAAGACAGTTCAGACTTCTGCCACAACAAATCACACACTTACACACACACACGCACGCACACACACACACGTGCTGGTTGCACTACTACGTTTTCAACAGGCAGCCCTTCCTAAGTCACACTAGGACTGACCTTCTGTCATGAGATCGGCCCTATAACCACAGGCGGCAGAGAAGACCCTGTCTCGGGGCAAGAAATGAGGTCCAAACAGGTGAAGGCATAAAACATAAATACCCAAGGTGCTTGAATCTCGGATGTTCTCAGAAGCATTGAGGTTATAAAAACAAGACGGCAAATAAACATACCAAATCCCTCTCCGCGATGCCAGAGTTTGGGGTGGGGGTGGAGGTGGAGAGTAGTTAACACACAACTTGAAGGAAATTTTCCTCAGTTTGCAAGTGTTTTCACGGTATCTCCTTCCGGATAATATTTTTAGCAAAAGTGAGATGTGTGTTTTTTGTTTTTTGTTTTCTTTTTCCAAGGCTTAGAGAGGTTGGGGGTAAGGGGGGTGAATTGAACCTAATTTAAAATTCTAAAGGTAAAAAATATTGGGAAATGAATTAAGATGATAATTTTAAAGTTATGACCTCCAGGAACTGCCAAGATGCAGAGGGGGCAGCATATGTTAAATCTAGTAGTATATTCTCAAGTTCTAAAAATTGAGAAATTAACAAAGATGATACTTGCTTGTAGTGCAGACGTTAAGATTTCTTGTACTTTGTCAGTAAAAAGACTGCTCTTGTAACTCTGGGTACTGGAAATTTTTGCTACTCAGCAGCCAGAGCTTTTGTGCATGTGAGTATTTGAGAAGTGTTACCACTGTTTGGGATGGCGATAGTCAGATGGCATTCCAGTTTAAATTTAGTCCAGCAATGTAAATAAGCATACATCCTAGCTCGGGGGCTGAGCAGAGATTAGGCCAAAGATGTAAAAGTCATGACAGAGTTAAGTGTAGCTGTTAGTAGGATTGATTCGCGTAGTGTCTTCAATATTCTTTATTCAAGAAGAGACTTAATCAAGTACCTTTAAAACAATAAGTTATATAAACTTTAAATTCAACTCCAAGAAAGTATGCAAGTATATTAGCTTGCTAGAGCTGCAATGACGAATGCCACAAACTGGGCAGCTCAGACAACAGAAACTTGTTGTCTCCCAGTTATGGAGGCCAGAAGCCCAAGATCAAGGTGTCATCAGGGTCAGTTCCTTCTGAGGTTATGAGGCAAAAACTGCTCTAGGCCTCTCCTGGCTTCTGGCGGTTTGCTGGAAATCTTTAGTGTCCTTCCTTGGCTTGTGAAAGCATCACCCCAATTTCTGCCCCCATATTCACATGGCATTTTCCCAGTGTGCATTTCTGTGTTCAGATTTCTCTTTTTTGGGTTAAGGATCCATCTTGCTTCAGTGTGTCTTCATCTTAACTGAACTAACTTCATCTGCAGGGACCCCCATTTCCAAATAAGGTCACATTCTGAGGTCCTGGGAGTAAGGACTTCACCATATGAAATTAGGGGGAGGGGAACCATTCAACCCCTAACACTAAGCAATCCTATAGAATAAACTAGCATAATTTTGTTCTTACCTGATGTGAAAGTAACTATTTACAGCCTAGAATCTTTATCTTCCAGCCCCACTGTCACTAAAACAGGAAATGGGACCTCATTTCTTTTGAACATGTAACAAATTCTTAGAGAGGATTGCGATCATTCTTGTAGGAACAATTCTTTTGGGAATGATGTATGGAGAAGTATAAGCAGAAAATACTTCTTTTTAAAAAGGAACAGACATCAGGAACACGTCTCCCTAGCCCAGCCTCTGAAAGCTACCCAGGAAAATGCCTGAGTTGTTCATTAACCATGAAGGGCACTCGGGCTCCAAACGGAAGCTGTGGAAGGCAGAATGCTGTGGGTTTCTCCTCAACGCCTTTGAGGCCCCTCTGCCTAGAATATTGCTAGGCGCATAGGGTTTAGGCCACAGCTCTGCAGGAACTCACTCATCTGCTTCGATGACATACTTCCGTGCAATTTTAGAATAGACTCATCTAAATCTTTAATGCTCTTTTTGACTTTTTAATTATACTTTCTAAACAAGTTTTGCTAAATCCAGTAAATGCAAAAAGTCAGAAGCTATTATTCAAATTCTTGAAAATGCAGACCTAAAATTTCAGCCATAGAATAAAATGGTAAGAGGTCATGTGAGAAGGCAGTTAATTAAAAACAAAAGCTAATTAGAGCACATTTTATGATAGGATGTCACATAAAATTATCATCTTATTCAGATAAAAATATGAAGATATAATTCAGGGTAATAAAATTATTTTTCACAGAATCTCAAGATAAATATTTGCCAAATTATTCCATTTCGAGGAAGGATTGACTGAGTCATTAGCAATTTCTCTGTGACAGGGCACTTAGTTAATCAACATCTTTCATTACTACATGGGGTGTATTCCTTATTAACGCAAACAAAGATGACAATAGATATTAGAACTTTTTGAATTGTTATGCAAAAAAAAGTCATTTATCTTATATTACAAATGCTGCAGTTTCTTTTTTTTTTTTAAACAACGGGTCTTTTTATTTCCTTTCTTTTCATTTTGCTTTTTAATTTTTAAAATTGTTTCATATACTTTCCTTTCCCGGGGTGGAGAATTGGAAGCCTGAGTTTGTATGGAACAAAAGGAGACACTAAAACAATCAGAAAAGTTTAAGACAAATGTGTGGGGGATATCTGTTTTCAACTTGAAGATCTGGAGACTTGAAACAAGTGTTGCACTCACTTTTACAGGAAGAGAAGAAGTGTGGCAAACTGAAAACTTACGACTTCTCTTGAGCCTATTAGAAAACTGGGGTTACAGAACAAACAAATAACCTGCAATCTGGGGAGAGACTGGCACCTGCCTGGGGAAACAAGACCTGAGTGTTTGCTTGCCTGGGGCAAAGACACCAATGGACCCACATGAGCCATGGCTATGGACTAAATTGTGTCCTCAAAATCCACATGCTGAAGTGCTACCCCCAATGTGATGGCATTTGGAGAGAGGACCTTTGGGAAGTACATAGGTTTAGATGAAGTCATGAGGATGGGTCCTCGTGAGACGATCAGTGTCCTTATAAGAAAAGACCCCAGAGATTTTGGTCTCTGACCCTGCTCTCAGATTTCTAGCCTCTGTAACTGTAATTTTCAGCAGGTAGAAAAGTATGGTCTGTCATTGTGAGGAAATTATATCTAGTCTCTATTCCAAATGATATCAAGTGTTTACTGGACATTTTAATGAACGGGCTGGCTGGAATAGAGGTGCCTTGTTTTCTGACATCATCAAGACAAGTTAACTGAGTGTCACCTCCAGAGTTCCTGTCATGTTGTCATACAACGGTGGTGAAGGCAGATTTCTGGGACTTAGTGACTCTAGAACTACCAGTCAATCTGAAAGGTACTGTGTTCCAACGGAAGCGCTGGTTCTGTTAACCCCAGATTTGATGTCTTACAGCCTGAGATGACAGCATGATGAGATCTCAAGACGTGAAAAATAAGGGAGAAGACTCCTGGTGGTGGCCATTCAGGAAGAATATGGAATCAGTGAGGAACTGTTCTCAATTTGCATCCAAGTTCCCCAATTAACAGAATGGTCAAGATTAAATTCCTCTCCCACTATTATCTGAGGTTTTAGAACATTGCAGAATTAGTTATATCTTGAAACTTCCTAATGGATGCTATTTTTAAATTCAGTATTCACAGATTCGCATTGTTTTGGCCTACCTACCTGTATTTCAGACTCACAAACCTTGGCATGAAACTGAAGTGAGGAAACACAGCTCTGGCAAGACATTCAGGCTGTGTTACTATTTTTCCCTTTTAGCACAGTCTACAGAATTGCAGAGCTTAAATATTAACATTGTTAAAGCACTTCATGCCTTGCTAAAAAGTAGTGAAAATTCTCAGTGACTGTAAACCCACACTTAGCACTTATGTACCAAATGTGATAGGAATTGCTTGGCAAATTGCTAATTTTTGACAGTATGACTAAAAGGTAGGACAATCCACAGGAGAAAAGAATGAGTATGTGTTTTGTCCAGTAGAAAAAAAACTGCAGGATACTAAATGTAAAACCCCAATTAGTCATATATGCAAAATCATCCGTAATCAAAAGATGATCAGGTTGGATCTGAGTCAGATATCAAATTTATACTTGAAAAGCATTCGATTCTACTCTGCCTTCCAGTACAGTCACCCCAAAATTATCCAGATCAAATAAGATGTTATTATGCTTTAGAATATTTCCCAGATTCCTGCGCTGGGGCCACAGCTCCCGAAATCAGAGTGTACAGCTGCTGGGGCTCAGCGTTGTCATTTCACTTCAGTTTCTGGCTATAGTTGGCAGAAAGTGTTGATGCTTCCCTCTCAATCATTCCCATGAGGTTAAATGTGTCCTGAAATTTATACATATTGTTCTTTAGGGGAAATAATCAGGAATTACTTTATTAAAAGTAACCACTAGAAATTCACTCAGCACTTAATATCTGCCAGGCGTTGTGCTCTATTCTTCTCAGCTACGACCTTGCTTACACATCACACCAATGTTCTCAGGAGGTATTATCAATACCCTAGAAAGAAACTATGACTTACGAGATTTATGTAAGATAACCAGAATCATAGAACTATTCACTTAACTTTTTCTAAGTCTCAGTTTCTCCCTCTAAAAATTCTCATAAGACTAAATACTTCCAAGGGTTTTTATAAAGATTAAAGAAAGTCATGTATTATAGCCCTTTCCACAGTAACTGATGCACATTAAGCATTCAATAAAAGGTGTTCAATAAACCAGGATGTTTTATTAACTAGAATGTACCATGGTCCCAAATAGGACACATAAAGAGAACTTAAATAAACATATGTAAAGAATGTGTTTTAAGGTTATGGAAGTCTTTAATTATACTCCTAGGGAGATTGAAAACTTGCTTCACAATACTTTCGACAGCAAAAAACAAAGTGCTTTCTTGTCCCTCTCAACCCATAACACTCTGTGTAAGGGAATGATATCTGAGAGCTAATGCTAAATGAAGGAAGAAATCATTATGAGTGCCCAGATGGAAAATCATGGGAATAGGCCAAAAACTTGTCAAAACTTCAACATGATTTTTTTTTAATCACAAAAATCATTTAACCACATAATTTTTAAAATAAATTCTGACAATTTCCTTAAATAAGGGTCGTGTCTACAACAGACCTGATTTTAAATATATTTTATGCACTCAATTTTCTAAAATCAACTTCATTCTGCACAGACTACCATATTTTTCCATAGCAAATTATTGTAGAAAACATTCTTATAAAAACCCAGCTATAATATGTTTCTTAAGAAATATTGATACCTTCCCAGAGTTTTATCATTTATGTCATTCAGTTCATAGAGGCAAGCATTCTAATTAGGGGAAGCAAACAAGAGCCTAGACTCTATTTATTCTTTCCACGAAATAGAAATATTTCTTCACAAGTATGTATAACCATTAGAAAGAAATAAACTTCGTATTTGCACATTGACAAACAAACAGGACAAATAAAAAGAAATATGTCACAATTCTCCAAATACCCTAAGTAGGTTCAAAAAAAAAAAAAAAAAGGCGGGGGTGGGGCGGAGGAAAAGGCTCTAAAGGAACTTCTCTAAATACAACCGAATGACAAATAACCCTAAAACTCAACTAAGAAAAGAAAAATAATCATTCCTCATCACTTCAGCTGAATTGAGACTAACTGAACCTCAGTATAAAAAGGCTTGGGGTTTCCTCTGATAGGTAACATACATGTTCCTTTTGCCAGAAATGGTTTTGGCAAATGGCTTAGATATCTGCCTGCAAGTGTCCACTCCAGGAATATTCAAAGATGTGAACATTTATGCATATATCTTCAGCAAGCACTACAATTCACATTTTGAATCAAAATAAGATAGCATTTATTTGTTCAATAAGTATTTTAATGTCTTCAGTGTACAAACATTCTGCTAAGTATTTAGGCAAAATAAGGGTGAAAATGGCAGTGGGATAGCATTCAGGAACTTTTGATCTAGTTATGAAAAGTATACAAATAACTTAATTATATGCCCCTAAATATAATAAGAATAACAGAAAGATGTAAGAGTGGTGAGAGTTCAAGATTTAAAAAAAAAAAGTTGTTTGGGGTGAGCGAGGGTGTTTATACCACCTATAGGCTATCGGAACCCCTGGTCTATAAACTACCTTCATAGTTCAGGGTTTGTTTTTAATTTCATCTTTTTTATTTAGTTATTTTTCTTTTTCTTAAGTTACATTTGTTGTTGCTGTTGTCATTTCTGTGAATTTCCTGAATGATCTTATTTTATAGTTATTAAAGTTACAAAAGCAATTTCTTGATTGAAAGTCAACTGAAAATTTTTATTTGGAAAGAAAATATTATTTTAAAAAATAAAACTTGGTGTTCTAACATTTAGGAAAGTGATTTGGCAATATATGTTAAAACATTAAAAGTAGGTATACCAAAAACTCAGCAAGTCCCCTTTAAGATGTAATCTGAGACTAACATTCACAGCACTTGAAATATGTTGATTCAAGTGCTGTTTACAGTAGAAAAAAACAGAGTAAATTCAAACGTCAGGCAGTTGCAGCATAATTAAATTAGTGATAGCTGTACCATGAACTACTCCACAGCACCAAAAATTACCTGGTAGAAAGTATGTCAAGACATGAATAACTTTCAAAGTTATATTATTTGGTGCAAAAGCAAATAATAAAGTTGATTACAATGTATATAAGTATCTTCAAATCAATAACTAGAGAAGGAGACGAAGAAAAATGGTAGCCATGTGTATCTGCAGATATTGAGATCAAATACAGGTATGGGATATTTCTGCTTATCTGAACTTTTTTAGACAATGAACAAGAATTGCTTGAAGAAAAAAAACACCTGATTAACTTAAAATAAAACAATTAATTAGCTTCCAAAGTAAAAACAAAATGAAATAAAAGACCCACAAAAATGCAGACACATCTGCTACACAAACTCCAGTTTAGTCCCATTACGCCAATTTTGTGAAATTCCTTCCTTCATTTTCTCTGAAATATTATAGCACCTTCATGCTGTGGCATTACGACACAGTCCTGTAGAAGTCACACGCTTCTGAGAACTAACTGCAGCATCAAATCCTGTGACATCCTCCCCACCCTCAGGCTAATTTTGAAGGACTGAACTTTGAATTAGAAAAAGTACTTCTCGGGTGAGAATCCTGGAACACTGCAGATCTTTCCCAACCACAGAGAGGGAGAGCTGGGATGTTTGGGAGATGTTCTCATTTTCAGAGCACAAGCCGTTTTCCTGCCCCTTTCCATACCTCAGCCCATCACCATCGGCTGAATGGCTCCGAAGGTGAAGGCTGTACTAACTTCTCCCAGAGGGTTCTGGCTCGCCAAGTACTAGGGATGCTTCCACTGCCTTTCCCACTCATAGAGTAAATATAGTTGAAGTTCAAATCCTGAATGTCTGGGACTCTGAAAACCCTTAAGATGGGAAAAAAATAATCACTGATAACTCGCTTGCTTTGACACCTGTTTCTTCCTCTTTTCAGCCCTTCAGTCCATCAGCTTCAGTACCAGCACCTAGCTTATAGCACTGTTAAGAACTCCACAGGTATAAAGAACCAACAAAAAGGAGGATGGCTTACCAGAATAGATTAACTAATGTGTGTGGTGGGGGGGAGGGCGGGGAGGATGGAATTCAGCTAATTTCCTATTTACTCTAAAATAGATCTATCACAGCATGCTCTTTCCAGTGGCTTCGCTGTTAACTAAAACACATAGATGTCTGAGCCAGCCCTCCCCCAGAAGATTTGCATCTCCCAGCAGTAAAGATGACCCAGCAAAGTTCATTGGAAGCACTTTGAACCACTGACTTACCAGTAAGGCAAAAATAAATGAATAATGAGTAATCTACATATATGAGGACAGCCAGGAGTAAAACAAAAAAGAACAAACAATAGGAAGTGTCAATAAAGAAGAAAGCTAAGAAAAGTAAACAAAGAGAACAAAAGGATTTGCATTTCTTCAGACTTTCCTTATTATTGTTTTGAAATCTAGCTATATTTTTGAAAGGAACTAATCAGACAAGTAATGTAACCTTCCCTTCTGATTATGCCATCTCTTCTTTGGCTTCCCCATAGCTTATCCTCTTAGATCTCATCAGTTCGTCATAACCATGAGGTTGACAGGACAGATTCTCTCCACACTGTATACACACAGAAAGTATCAGTCAGAATTTTCTCTTTGAAAACCATGTTCAACATATCATCCAGTTCTTTAAGAAATATTTCTGGGTTCCCACTACCTTCGAAAAGTATAATTTCCAAGATCCTCCATAATTGAGCTTCACTGATCTCTTTTTCCAACTGGTTACCAAATTTATTTCAGACAAGAGGGCTTCTTCAATGGGCTTCACTGGAAATCCCATTTATAAGGATGGGGTTCTTTAAAAGCCCTCTGAAGCACAGCTTTGAGGCAGAAGCAGAATTCTATAACATAATCAGCAATGTTCCAGTTTGGTTCTTGGTGCGGTCCATGAATTTTAAATCTCATGACAACAACTGATGTCGCTTCTGTGAAAGCTATCAGAAGACCCAGGATTACAGACAGAAAGAAACTCTGTTACAGCAAATATTTGGAAAGAGACTGTCAGGAATCTAGAACATAATGGCTTAAGATCTTCTATTTTGTTTGGTTCAATCATAGACATGTGCTATTAAACACAGCACTATGCCTTCTTGCTTGATGTTCAAACAATTCTTATGAGGCTGGCAGAATGGACATAGCTGTCCTTATTCTGCAATGTCAAGATTGAGTCTTTGAGTTTCTCCGTTTTCTGACCAGTAGAAGACAAAATTCAGATATCTTGGTTCAAACATAGAACAGATATAAAATAGAGGTAGGTGGAAAACAAGCTATTGAAGACTGTCATTTTTAGTACAAGGAGACACTGTTTAAAAGAGTTTGAATTGACTGCTTTTGTAAATATTTGTCATATAATCTCATCCTCATTCCCACCCCAAGATGAATATCTGCTATTTTTGCTATTCTGCAATCATTCAAGTTTCTTCTGATAATAATTTCTTTTTCTGGATAACAAACCGCTTTTCTTAATCTCAATCCACAGAATTTCCAGTATTGTTGACCTCAACTCCAGATCCTTGGGGTGGAGTAGCTTGTAGTTCATTCCTGCCCAATTAGCTCACTGCATTCTTCTGGCCATAGCTCCTGATTTATAAATGGCCATGACACATACAGAGCAAACGAGACTTTTACTGAGATTGTTAAGAGGGGGATACTCTCTCTTCTCTGTGAGATTTAAATGTTGGTGGAGCTGGTAGTAGTCATTTGCCACTTCATGAAGCCTGAAGATGAAGCTAACAGTGGCAACAGAGCCAAAAAATGTTGAGAAGTTGCATCTCAATGACATGATTTGGACCCTGAATCTAGCCATGTATGAAGTTAGATTTACTCATACATTTGTTAAAAGAGACAATAATTTCCTGTTTTCTTTGCTTCAGATCATTTTGTATTTTTAGCATCTTGCAAACTTTGATACAGATATTTTGGAAGAAACTAAAGTAATAACTAAAGACAGTCATGCTCATCAACCAAAGATACTCCAGGGTTACAGTGACAGTGTCCTGACCCACCACACCCAAATCAGCCACCACCTCAGCCAATCCCCAAACCACCTGTAATTGGTCCTGCCAGAAAGTCCCCATACAAAACTCACTATAAGATTCTCAATGCCCTTGGAACATATGACTTTATTAAACCATGATTCACATAATCCAGTTTCATGTTGGTTCTGAAAGACTACATGATCATCCAAAGATTGAATTCCCAAAAATGTTTATTTGAAAAGAAGCAGACACCAGAAAGTAAAATATTAAAAAATAAAATGGAAGAAAATGATAACTACTAAAGATTCCCAAAGTCATCTCCACACAAAAACAAAGTCAATCCAACTCTTTGGGAAAAGCTATGAACAGTTAGTTATTTTTCTATGCTGCTTTTTGTGACTCTAGTTTTTGAGTTATTGTTTATTTATTAAATGGTTCTGTCTTGGTTTCAGGCACATAAGAATGAAAGCAGTTGTTACATCTTAAATACGTGTGGATTGCTTATAAGGTAACCCCGATTAAGGCTGAAGGCTTTAATTAAATGAACAATTAGCTTTGAGCATGATGTTTACACAAAAAAGAAAATAAGTTAATTAATTTGGATAATTATTTGTTACTGTGAACATTATCCTACCCTGGGCTTTATACGGCATCAGAAGTATTGTACAGAGCAGTTAAAGAATAAGTGGGGAAATGGCAGGGTCTGGATAGAGTTCCAACTGGGGAAGAGGCTTGCATTTCATCATTACTAATTAGAAATGGCTCCGCCTGTAAGTTAGCACCCTCACTGCCATTTACCCTTCACCCACTTTGACATCTAACTCCCAATCTGCAGATTGACCTCCTCCACTGTAGGTTTACACTACTCAACCTCCTTCCACCTGCTGTCTTATTGTATTAGATACTGCAGTTATGCATAAGAAGATAAGGAGAGAGAGAGAACACTGTGGATTTATTCATCAAGGGTAAAACATCATTGAGAAGCGAAGTAACAGAAGTCTCTCTTCAAAAGACAATACTTACAATGTGCTAATGTCGACTATTAAAAAATTTTTCCAGTTCTGAAAGCAAAATAATTAATATTAATTTTTCTCCTATATTTATAGATTAGAGCTTGTTCAGTCATCTTTTAAAAAATCTATATTTTCCCATCTATAACTCTTTTCCCAATCTATCAGGGAGGGTTTTTAAAAAGCACAGAAGTGAAAATTGCTAAAGTAAATTGGACTAGACCATCTCTTTCTATGTACACTTACACATACTCACATAATCACTCAATTTCCCTGGAAGTATGCTCTTAGCCTAGCAGAGGCAAAGGTGAGCTAATGTAGGATTCAAGACTGATTGCCTCATAGTAGAGTCTCAAAAATACTGAATGAATGAAAGAGAAGAAATAAGAAGAATTAATGGATGGATGGGTTACAGGCATAATATGTAAACTAGAAGATCCCAGTACTCTATGTCTCAATAATATACTGTTGGACAAATCATCAATATTTAGTATTACTCAAATAATATAAACAGAAGTTTTTGAGAGAATATGAGAAAATGTTCCTGAAGACATGCAATTAAAACAAAAAAGTAATATCATTTTCTCAAAATAACAAACATTTAAAACAATAATTGTTTATTTTTTATTAATCAATACGTAGCATTCCCTTATATCAATGTTCAGTATACAAATTTACCCAAACTTTTCAAATGTAAATATCATTTGATCAGTTAATCTCACTTCTTGTAATCCATCCTAAAAAATACCTATTAAATAAGGAAAACATTTAAGACACAAAAATGTTCATTACAGGTTCCTAATAACTAATCTTTTAAAATTAGAATTAAGAAGAATGTATATTAATATAGAAACATGCACATGATGTGATATTAGGGGATTTGGTAAGCAGGATTTAGTACACAAAAAGAAATAGTCATACAGACTTCAACAAAATTCACAAAGTATTTATGTTTATGTTTGCCTGTAGGTGGCAGGACAATGGTTGATCTTGTCCCCCTTTTCTCTCTTCTAATTTTGAAATTTCTATACTATGTATGTATTACTTTTGCACGGAAAAATTTTTTAAATTTAGGGTTTTTGACTTTTTTTTTGCATTGATAATTGCAAGAGTTTCCCAAATATTCTCCAATCTTCCACTCCCTCCCTTGGATATCTTCATGTTGCAAATGGTGTTAACTATTTACAATACAGACAACATTAGATAACTTCTCCTAATTAATTAGAAAAATGCTGATGTCTCCCTATTGCTTATCCCACAATCTTCATTCTTTTTAGACTAATCTGGAAGGTCCTTCTCAATGGGGCTCTGACCTACTATTACAAATTCCCGTACGGTCTACAAATTGTGTAAGCTAATGTCTACTGCCCCAATGATCCTAGTCAACATGTATTCGCCATTTGCCTCACTTCCATTATTCATTTTATCCTCCTACCCTGTGAAGTATTATTATTCTTCCAGTTTCCTCTTCTAGAACCAAACCTTAGAGCTGTTGTGTGACAACCCTCTCCAATGTGGCAAATCACAGAGAACTTAGGGATGTCTGATTCTAAATCAATCCATTCTACTGTCTCCATCATGGGTCTAAGAATATGGTATATACTTTTACTGCTATTTTTGGCTTCTATTGTTTCTCTTCCAGGAATGCCCTTCAACTTTCTTTACTATTCAGCAAAGTCCTATCTATTCTTCAAGGTATGAATCCAACTGCCCTCAATATCATTGTCACCTTCTAAGATCAACCCAGACAAAATAAGGTGCTCTTCCTTAATGACTCCATGGCACTTGAATTTTAAATCTATTTTATCACTCACTTTGGCCAATTTTTACAGAAAGCTCTTTATTTACCTTCCTTTCCCATTAGTTTCAGAGATAGGGGTGATTTCTTACTCATTTTTTTCAGCACGCATTAGCATCTTGTGCTATAAATGACATGAATAAATATTTGTTGGATTAATTAATTAAATAGAAGTTGGTCCAGCTGCTGACTTTGCTTTTCTCCAGCATCATAATCTTCTGCAAATACACAACCTACCCCCCTGGGTTGAAATGAAACAAACATTCACATGAAAGCAATTTTTCTCAGTGCTTATTAATATTATTGACATTCTATTAGCCTACATATTTCAGGATAATTAAATAATTTCCTTATTTTAGAGATCAAAATCAGACTCAAGATGAAAATTAGTAATGCATATCAAGGATGTAAAGGAGCTTTTCTGTATTATAGTTGAGGTGAATTATTTGTGTTTAGAGAGCTAGAATTCCTTGCTCTGTTAGTGGCTTCCTAGGAGAAGGCTTAGAAAGGGTATTGCCTAGTCTCATCTAAACTCAAGGCACTCTACAGAGAGAAGGTGCTCCTCTGGTCCAAGGAAGGAGAGCTTATCTGAGAATAAAAACAAACTCAGTATACTGAAGGAGACAGGCATGGGAGTAAGATTGCTGAGAGAATGTCCATCATGCAAGAGGGGCAGGCAGGCTGCCTAACTCAAGGGAGAACATTTGTGAAAAGAGAGCATGACTTAGTGATTTTCAGCCTCAGTTCTGGCACCAGCAAAATGACCGTGCAATGAAGGCTGTCCTTCAAGGAGTGCTAACAGATAGGTCATTGAACCCTCAAAACCAGGCAGGCATTCAGAGATCCACAAACAAGGGAATAACTTAACAGGAACCATAGAAAAGCTCTTTCCAGGTCTGGAAAAGCCCACCCGGAAATACTTTATAATAAATTATTTATTTCTTTGTCTACAAAACAGAATAAAAATGAATTAACTGTTTTTTTAGCAAATGAGGTCATTACCTAGGGACTGGTGGCCAAAGGTTTCATTTCTGGAAAAATCTTAATCTGGGGAACCAGCACTGGAAGTATTTTGCTAGATGGAGAAGATGACCCTGTCACAATTCATCTTTTATGAAGTCAGAAACTTTTGCTGAAAGATCATGTAGAATCTAAGAAAAAATCATTTTTCCTGGGTCTCTAATGTTTAAGGAAACTTGCTGGAGGACGTAGGACATGAAATTATTTCGCAGTCTCTCTTTTATGCTTCAGAATCAAATGTTAGGGTGTAATTATACATGTAATGCATAGTACTATATTCACAACACCGTTATTTTCTTTGTCAAACCTATCCAGTGAACTGGGACTAATTTCGAATACTTCCTTGACATGTCACTCAAGCTTGGTTAGTCCCTGCTCTTCTTATCCACATTCTGGAATCCCTACCATTGAGTTCAGGCTGTTTCTATTCACATAAAAGGGAAATTTATTAACTCACTTCTGGCCAGGTCAAGCATGCCATTTTCAGGCAACTTGGAAAACTTCAAAACTCTGTGATGTCTGGTACATAGAAAAGCCATAGGAATATCTTCATCCTTTAAAGCACCTTTCTTAAAACCTTATATTTTGTTGTAAATACAAAATAGTTTTACAAAGCCTATATCTATTTGAATGATTTGTATGGGAAAATAAAAACCTTATAATGCATAGTTATTTAACAGTTCTTGTTTTAAAAATCACAACATAGATTCCATTACACTCAGGATCTTGTCCAAGTGAGACTCATGGTGGATAAATGTCAAATCCCTTTAAGGTTACTATGGGACAAAGGATCGTGCCCTCCTTTGGCAAAGTTTACTTTTCCATTGTTTCCTAAAATGTAGATAATAAATATGATAATATATGAATGGCATTCTATGATATATATAATATGCTTTTTGGCATCTGGTCTTACAAAAAGAGAGAGATAAATGTCCACCAAGTTCCCCTACTTGAAAAAAGAAAATCATCAATAAGTGCCTCTGGTACTGAGAGAGATGAGAATTAACTTGAAAGAAGCATGAGGGAACTTTCTGGGGTAATAGAGGAAATGGTGTAAGCCTTGACAAAGGTTAGGTAACATAAGTGTATTTATGTACCAAAACTCAACATATATATTAAAATTTGTGTATTTCACTGAATGTAAATTTCACATCAAAAGAAAAATCAGTAAACAAATATTGAACTCCAGTTAATGACATGTATGTTGTTGTATGGGAGGAGAAATGTACTAATACCTAGATTGAATTACTAAATGGAGATTAGATAGATGATAGATAGATGATAGATAGATGATAGATAGATAGATAGATAGATAGATAGATAGATAGATAGATAGATAGATAGACAGACGACAACAAACAGATAAATGCCAAAGTAAGTATAGTTTTATGTTAATGGCAGAATCTAGGTGGTATCTATACAGGTGTTGACTAAAACGCTTCGACTTTGCTACATGGTGGAAAATTTTTATAATAAATTGGGAAAAGTTATCCCACTCATCACACCAGGTTTGAACTTCAAAATGAGCTGCTTCTTAACACAAAAGCTTCTGCCCATCGTACCCAGAACAAAATGTATTTATTGCCTAAGACATGACATGAAGTCAGTTTACAGAGCATAGGGATATATTAGTCTCCAAGAATCTTATGGCTGAGTGGAGACAAGATTTAAATCTGTACTTCTCTCTTTAAAAACAAACAACAAAGTTTGTGTTTGCAATCTCCTACTAGAGTCTAAAGTTTCCAATAGTCTCTTTTTCCTGAATGCCAAAATATCCTCAGGGGAAAAAACATTCAAGGTTTACTTAACCACTTAGAGAAAAGTCTGCTTGGTAGAATAACTAGCCCTGGGGTTTCTCTAACAAATATGATTCCCACTCTGCTTGACTCACTCCAAGATATTTGTTCAATGCTTCACCCTGAGTAATGCGATTGACCATATCACACACTTCAGTAGTTTTTCTACCCTGCATCATTTTCGTACAATAACCTATTGAGAGTTTCTTCCTGACAAATCACCTATTAGATCACATCCCGTCCGCCTTCATTCCACCCCATCTTCTCTCATCAATGACCCCATCACTGAGAAGATGTGTTCACTGAGTAATTCCAATATAGGTTATGTATTGATGACTTCCTTCCCCAACTTGTTAACTAATTCATAAAATGGCTTCCAGTTAATTAAAGATGAAAGAGCTCCATCTAGCTGCTTGGGAAACAGGAAGTATATCCAAAGATGAAAGCAGAAAGGAAATAGGTTTGTTCAGGTGTTCCTCCTTTACATCAACATCTGTGATTTGTGATAAATTAATACTAACTCAAGGTATTTCGGAACAGAACTTGATAAATGTCCTAAACTATTTTGATATGGCCCAAATTTATTTTCTTTCTCTCCCTCAAACATATTTTAAGGGGAACATTTGGTATGCTCACCAACATCTGCAAGGAAAAACAGATGCAAAGTTTGCAAATATTTGAGTTCAATTACACTAATTCTCGGTGACTATGTAGGAAGAGAATCAACACCACTTTGTAAAAGGATGTCAAAAGAGCTTAGGCTGGTTGGGCACTGTCACTTTCCACAGCTCTTTAGGCTATTCTAGCCATTGTCAATTGGTGATTGTCCCTGTCTGCTAGCTCCAGAAAACCATGAATGAGCAACTGTTTGTTAAAGGATGCTATGGCATACAGCACAGAGGGCATATAATTGGATGCCCTGCCATCGCGGTGATTGACTTCCGTGTAGCTCTAATATGAAATGGATAGTCGGCGGTGATTGACTTCCGTGTAGCTCTAATATGAAATGGATAGTCAGGGACTGGGGTGAAGACTGTGATTTTGCAAAGATTTTTCCAGTAGGTGCAGAAGTTGTACTGAGGGAAGGAACATCAGCTGAAGTGTCCCTGCTATTGTGCTGCAAGAGGTGAGAGAAAAGCAGGGTAAATTGGCCTGGTGCATCCCAGTGAGTCTGGAAAAAGCTGAGCTGAGTCATTTGACACGAGGTTGTTGGACTGTATTGTATCGCTCTGTGTCTGGAAATGGTGTGAAGCAGGGACACATGCACACATTGGCACATATTCTAAATGTTGTCCCTGAAGGAGGAAAGTAGCTGGAGGGGCTGAGTGGAAAGACCTGTTCAGAAAAAGCTATTTTAGAAGAGGACTTGCAGAAGAGACGCCCAGAGTTCTAAGAACTCAATACACCTCACAGCTGCCTCCAGGCACTCATTTCCAAAGAGTTCTCTCCAGCCTAACACTGAGGCCCAGGGTTCTCTCCAGCCTAACACTGAGTTAGCTTTTCACCTGAGATAAAGGTCAGGGTCACATCAGGCCATCCACCCAATGGCTAGTACAAGCACTTGGCTTCATTTAAGTCGAGCGCCTCACACTGGATCCCCTGTGTCGTAGCAGGCGGAACTGAAGCAGGGGAGAGCGCGACAGCTCTGAAGGAGTTACAGAATAGCACCAAGTCTATGGAGAAAAAATGAAGGGATACCAACTCGGAGTGGGCCAGGAGTTCAGATATGAAAAAGCCAAAGTAGACGGTCGCAGGACTAAGTAAAATAAAATTGATTTATTTTGATCAAAAAGTCCAGTTGAATTTTATTTGCTTAAAACAATGATCCCAAATTAACGCTCTGCTATTGTCCTCTGAAATGCTTGCTTTACAGCAACATCAGGTACTTATTTCAGTACATGCAACCTCATGCCACAGGACATGGACAGAATATGGTAGAATAGTCGTTTTAAACTTAGTTTCAGTGTAGATACATTACCTTGCTGTTAGGAGATAGCTTAGCTGAAGTATAATTATTCGACAGATGAAGAAGCTGGGATGTATCGACTGACTGACGCGTCAACTTCACTTTCAGTGACAGAATGAGAATCACAACCCTGATGAATTGGTCTGAGTGCTTTCTGAACAAATTCAGAATCAGCGTGCATGAGACATCTCTGACTTCTTCCATCCTAAGGATGAGGGAGTGGAGGTATTTGTAGTCCAGTTCTTGGCAGTCATTGGTTTATGGCTAAACCAGTGGGGCAGTGTGTCAATACTTCCAACCTATTGTAGGCAGAGTAAGCTCTCACAGCCAGAAAAAGCCCTAAGACAAAGAGATGCAGGTGCTACCAGTTGAAAATTAAACCATCATGTACAAAACTGAGCCAAAGCAATCCAGGCAGGTGTAAGTCCTAACTCTAGTCTGTATTTCATTTTAATTGGTTAGAAATGTGTTATGGTTCACAATAAAACTTATCCCCTTTCTCTGTCCATTCAGGCTGAGAAAAGGGAAGATTATTTATTTGTCCAATCTGCACTTCACCTCCTTTTCCCCCAAGCTTAGCTCTGACTCACGGGATCTCAGAAATATCGTTTCTCCTAAAGGCAGGATGTCAACTAACTCATAGCATCCACTGAAGTTACCCAAATAGTTAAAGGAAGGATAATCATATAGAAATAATCAAAATGACTTTGGTTTCAGTATTGTTATAAAATATTCTATATCCAAATTCCCCAAATATGAGTTGGCCTATGTGTGTACCATGAACTACTATAAGAAAAACACACATCGATGCCCTTTTGCAGAGTATTCCATGGAAATTAAGTCAGATAAGTCCCCATGGCTCTGAGCCCTGGGTTCTGTTGTTGGATATGGGAGAACAGAGAGAAAATGTCCCCTAGATGCAAATGTTGTAAGGGACCTGAGGCCCTTTAGATCAGTCAGGTCCTGGAATAAGATAGGTCAACATTTGTATACCATCGAGTTCCCCATTGCTTACTAGAAAAGAAGAGGTGGCTATTGGGACAAGAAACAGTATAAATTCTAGAGTAAAAGTGGAGAAGATAGTCTAAATCAGCAGTCCCCAAACTTTTTGGCACTAGGGACCAGTGCTCCTATGAGAATCTGATGCCTGATGATCTGAGGTGGAGCTGATGTGGTGATGCTAGCTCTGGGGTGTGGCTGCAAATACAGATGAAGCTCCACTCACCTGCTGTTCGCCTCCTGCTGTGTGGCCCAGTTCCTAACAGGACACAGACTGGTACTGGTTTGCGGCCCAGGGATTGGGGACACCTGGTCTAAATAATAGATGAATGCGAATTTTGTTTATGTCTTAACAAGTAAATAGCAAGGGAGATTGTAAAATGAAGACTCAAGAGGCTTCTGGGAAAAATTTCAGGGAAATTACTGAGAAGGGGGCATATGCCTGTGAATGTGAAGTGTAACGACTTAGAGTTGCCATTTCAGAAAGAACTGTGTATGAGGTTGACCATAGGCTATGACCTCTGGGTGCTGGAGGTGCTGACCATGAGACCCAGCATCAGGACGACAGCCTGCAAGAAAATGACACCTGGGCTTTACAGAAAACAGCTGGCCCTCCCAGAGTCTCTGGTCTCATTCAGAGAAGTTTCAACCCATTGAAGTTCTCCTTTCTCCTGGCCATGACAGAAAACTTTTGATTTTGGAGTTCAAGTTTGCACTTGCAGGAAGCTCTGACTCCCACATCCACATTCTTTCAAAATAGCTGCAAGTCCCACAAGGGGAAAGACTAAGTACTCAGAAATGATAACAAGTAGGTTCAGGCTATTCAGTTCTCTGCATACTCAGATCTCTCAGCCTCTGTACAATTTTACTACCTATTTGACATAAAAAATAATGTTGGTCTGTGTATATCATTCCTGTAAAAGTACGACAGCACAGTTTCCCAAACAATTACAATTTGTACTGCATGTACAAATTGGAGTATTAAAGCATCATATTTTTTGTTCCTTCCAGCATCCATAAAATCTCAGAAGCATATCATAACCAGCAAAGTGTTCTCTCTTAACATAGTAATTCATTATATTATTAATAAGCCAGTGCTCTCTGTAAATGTGCAACAAAATGCAGACTGTCAGTCCTCTGCATAACAGAATCTTCTGAGTTTCCTCAATCAGAAAATTGATAATGGCAAACTGTCCTTTCTTTACAAATCTGCCACAGTGAAGTAGGGCTCTGAGGGTATAACTTAAAAATTCCACTCATTTTCCATTTAAGACAAAGTTTCCCAATTAGAACTTTCTGTTTGAGCACCAAAAACTGTGTGTGTGTGTGTGTGTGTGTGTGCGTGCATGCGTGTGTGTGTGTGTGTGTGTGTGTGTGTTTCTACTGTTGATGAGTCACAGAACTTACACCATGTCTGAGAAATATTCTACAAAGGTAAGTTTGCCATTTTCATGAGCATGCTATCTGTCTATTTGAAAAGTCCCATAGTCATCCCAAAGGGGAAACTTTCTTAAGCACCATGACACATTAAGACTAAACAATATGATTTTGGCACGAATTAACTCAGATCAGAAATATGAGGGCATGGAAGTCCCAGGTCAAGGATGAAAGTGTGTGTGACCTTCAGTCCATCTCAAAGGCGCAGTGTGATTGTTAATTTTATTTGTCACCATGGCTAAGCCATACTACCCAGATATCTAAATGTTTCTGTGAAAGTACTTTTTATATGAGATTAACATGTAAAATCAGTTGACTTTCAGTAAAGCAGATTACCCTCCATATTATGGGTGGGCCTCAGTTGAAGGCCTGAATAAAACGAAAAGGCTAACCCTCTTCCACCACAGCATTCTCTTGTACTGTGAATTTCAGTACATTAGCCAACTTCTGGTAAAGGTAGTTTATCCACTGAGTGAAAACAGAGCCCAAGTCATTGCAACAGCTTAAAGAGATTAGGAGGGGCCTGGGAAATAAATCCTCCTGTAGATGCTCAGAGAAGTACGCCCCTGAGGGTAATCCTGTGGACAATAGGTTCCCACAGCTGCCAGCACAGACATCTACATGGGATTTTCTAAGAATAAGGCAAATCATTATGAAGTATCATAATAATTGCCGACATTGACTAAAAGCTGCACATGGGTCATGTACTCTTCTAAGGAATTTATAGCCCATACCTCATTGAATCTTTTAGACACTATCTGAGGCATATATTTATTAGGATCTCCACTCTACACAAGAGCAAAGTGAAGCACAGAGCAGTTAAGTAACTTCCCCCAGGTCACAAACAATTAAATGGTGAAACCAGGAGTCCAGAGACCCCACTGTCAATCACCAGAACAAGAGTAGGTAATACTGGAGAAATAAGTACGTAGTTGAAAAAGGACTGATCAGAGAGAGGAGTTCAGGCCCAGTGAATGCACAGACAGTATCTGTGCTAAAAGAAAATAGGACCCCAGTCCTAGGAGTGAGTATGATAACAGAGAAACAGAAAAAAGCCCTGTTCTGGGGAGCCAGCCCTCAGAACTAGGGACAAGAGAAGGCTGGACTTCATATTAGATTTAAGTCTCAGGATCCCCAGTGTCAGCCATTTAACTTGGAGCAGCTTTTGAAACCTTTCTTACCTTCATCTAAATATCAAGGATAATAATAACCACTTCACCTGGAAACTGTGAGGATTAAGTATAAAAATTAAGTGGTTCTAGGGAAAGCGGGTACTCAGGATTGTGTTGGAAACAAAATATAATTCTGGTTATGATAAATGTGGCGTGTACTCACAGCCAGACACACAGCGAGCATCTCTTGTCTGGGTTTCACAACCACACTAAGAGTCCTTAGAGCACCTGAGGTCCAGTTAGCATTAGAGTCAGAGTAGGGCTGGGACTAGTGAGCTGCCTGGATGGGCAAGTATGGGATCAGCACCAAAGAGTGAGCTTCTCCTGAAGTCTCGCTCCCTACACATCTCACTGCCCTTGCCCTAGTCTAGATCCTGGACACGGTAGGCCTAGAGTGAGGCTGTGTCAGTTGGAGAAGGAGGACACCTATAGGAAGGAAAAATTTGTGGAGAAACTGGGGAAACTGGACCCTAGGCTGATTCAATGATTCTAACTACTTCTCTGTGATTTTAGCAGATACATATGGTCAAAATAATTCGGTCATGACCCAAAGTAGAATTTTTGGCTTAATCATTTGGGTGGTTATCTATACTGCCCTAATAAATCAGCCAACCATTCAGATTTATACTACAACATTAATAGGTTGACTTGACCTATGAGTTGATCTATTGATATAATAAAGCATAGTATCTTAAAGAGAACATGAGAACAGCCTTTGAGACTTGGATTTCCGTATTATATGTTGGCCCAACTTGCTGACACAAATAAATCTTACACACTACACGCTCACATGAAACCAACTTAAAATCCACTGGTGAGTACAAAGCAGACTGTAATTAGCATGCACAGTAAATATTTGTAGCTACATATCAATTAAATGTCACTTAGAAATTTTGTGCTTAAGCACAAACGCTATATACCACATTCTAAATTATTCCCGCTCAACTTCCATAGCACTAAATCACTTTAAAATACAAGGAAGTTTTTACTACCAGGAAAATTTTACCAAGCTTTAGTTAAAAAGGAGTTGAAATGTCTGAGGTAAATTGGGTTGTATAATGGAACAACTAATAGATCCTAAAATGAGATAGCATTGCCAATCCCAGCCATAATGGTTTCTATTGTAATCATCCTGGACATGCTCTATAACACCTAATGACTCAACAGCTCCATGCTGGCAGCACCTGAAGGAGACTTTCTCTCTGCCAGAAAGTCTGTGTATTAAGTATTATGTCTGGTCTAGCCAAGGAGATGACATGCCTTTCCTCATTTTTGAACAAATCAATTTCTTTGTGTCTCCAACTGTGTCACACACACATTTCAGAGGAGCAGAGTCTCAAGCCCTCTCCAAATCATTGCTATACATTGTCTACCATGCCCTCAGCTTTTTATCTCTGGTTTCTATCTCCTTCCATTCATTACCCAACCCCATCTTTGTAAGACAGAACAGATATCCCATTCATATTCCAGCACCCACTTTTCTCAACTCACTGAAGACTTCCACCCACCAAGTCTCACTTAGATTCAGTGGGTCCGTGGGATATGTAGATTGAGTAAACCTCAAATCAAAATAAAATGTATTTATTCCACTATGGGGGCTTAGTGCATGAAAGGTCCTAAATGTCTTCTTGCTCAGGCCATGATTTTGCTTGCTTTTAAGTCATGCAGAACTATTATGCTAATATAATTTAAAATTTTTAATATACATGGACTAAATAATTATTATGAAATACATAAAGACTCTGATTATACACGAACTACGTCTAGCATAACAACATTACATCATAAGAGAAATGGTTTACACAAGATTGCCATGAGTGTTGAAGTCAAAAAATGAGAACTATTTGAAAATTGAAGACTTATTGGAATTCCCATTGAATAGTTTCCTCAAATTTAAACAAGAGCTTTAGAGAAGAGATAAGAAAGAGTGCAATGGGAATATGGTCCTATGATTAGATCAATGGTTGTTATGACTTTCGTAAAAACGGTTAATTTTATTTGTACTTTTTCTAAAATTCACTTAATTTAATAGTGATGAGGTCACACCCAGTGTGGTTCTCAATGCCTTCTCATTTTATTCAACAAGCATTATTAGAGTTTAGTGGTATAGAAATGTGGGTTCTTCAAATTAGTAAACCAAATAAGGTATATGTAGCCTAGTCTTTAGGAATTCTTTCAATGACATATTCTAATTTGCTAATAAAAATTTTAATAGTTTAAGACAGATTATTCTATTATATCAATAATTAGTTAAGAAATCATCTCAATTAGATGTGGTAAAAGAATTGAGAGTAGAATTATTCTAGTTAATCTTTAAATGCCTTTCTGATACACACATGCACACACACACACAAATAGTTTAATATTTTTTTAGGTTTTTTTTATGAGCAAGTACGGTAAGTTATAATACCTGCATTTTCCACTTCATAACTAACAAGGAATGCCACTTCATAGAACAAAAAAGGCATAATGAAGGCATAGTGAGAAGTCCCAGAACATCCTACTCAACAGCTAATATGCCAGCTACTATTAAGAAAAGAGTAAATGCATAATGGGTAGCACAGGACTCAAGAGTACTTTTTCCTTTCAGTAGTGGGTGGAAAGTTCCGGTGAAAAAATTACCAGGGTTACATTATACTGTAACATTTTGTTCTTCTAAGCAGTCTGATTTAAAAGCACATTCTTATTCCGGGGTTCATTGCTCATGGAATTTCGGACTGATTTGCTTCTTCTCTTTATGCCTGAAATACAGGTAATATTTTGAATTTTTAAAATGCATTTCATTCCTGAGTTCTGAGAGGAGGCATTGTATCAGAGTCTTTCACACACTCAGTTAATGGTTCATAATAAAATCCCATTATCATTCCGGTTTGTCCATATTCAACTTTATAAACAACTGATAGAACTCTTCATTAGTAAAAATCTGGTACTGGGCTTAGTCACTTATAATCCTTGATAAAGGAAGAAGTAGCTAGTCCCAGTCCTCAAATAAGGAAATAAAGCTTCAGACATTCCAAGAAGGTTTATATGCCATCTAATATAACACATCCATCAATATGGTCTAATTGGGAATTTCTCAATGACCTCACGAGAGTTTGAATTTCAACTTCTCCTTAAAGGCCATAGATCAAAAAGCTACTTGCCGGTTATTTCCGTTGTTAAGTTATTGTGTTTTACCTCTGCTTTATTATTTACATGTCAACTCAGTACCAAAATGGCCTCTGAGGATTTCTGGAATTGAAATGTTGCTCAGAATGATGGAGGTTGAAATAAAATGGAGATAAAGCTTCTTCTTAATATGAATAGCTTTGACCATCACTCATTTTCTGCTACTGCCACCAGTTCAGGTTCTACCACATGGCTAAAATTTGTCCTAAGGAACAAGAGAATATATGCCTTTGGTGGCAGTTAGAGGTCTTTTACTCTTTTAACATTCTTGTAACCTTGTTTGAACAGGTCACCACCCATGGACACATCACCTTAAAAGAATGAATGTATTTAGAAATGTGAGATAGACATAAATTCAGAAGGATCTTACACATGGTAACACATTACCAGCCAGTATGAAGACAGCTGCAAAAATCGGCTTATGAGTTACTGAAAGGAAAGCTGATTGGTTCTTCTTTGATTTTAAAATCTTGAAGCTACATTATAATATGAGCTTGGGACATTTTAAAGATAAATTTGGTGGTTTCGGTGGAGCCTGCCTGGTGATAGTCACTGATCATCACCACGTAGCTGACAATGGAAAGCCATTTAAGAAGTGAATTCAGTAATGCTTACAGAGATTTCAGTTTTGTTCTTCTCCACTTGCTAGAAGGGGCTCTCATCCACTTCAACTGTGAAAATTAAAGGCAGAGTAAGTCTGAGCTGCCCACCAAAGGACCAACACTGGCCTGGCTGAGGATACGTCAATTGGAATAGGGCTAAGGTCACTAAGGAATTTGAAAAAAATTTTCCTGATATGATTTCTGGTATATCTAGAGACATTAATCTCCTGCCTTTGAAAAGCAGTCATTCCTGTCTGATCTCGGAAGGTAAATAGGGTTGGGCCTGGTTAGTACTTGGATGGGAGACCACCTAGGAAGATGGGATGCTATAGGCATAATAAGAAGAAGAAAAAAAGCTATCTTTTATTTCCATTTTCTTTCCTAACTTCCTTACTGTTGTCCCTTAAGAATGTGGAAACTACCTTGATTTATTACATTCACCCATCGAAAGAATAGTAACAACACATTCATTCAGCAATTTCTCTGAGGCCGCAGATGTCAAGTCATGAGTACAGGGGCTCTAGCTATACTCCTGATATAGAGAACATCTGTTTATAAAGCATCATTTAAAAGATATTGCCATATCCAGACACCAAAATCCTCACAGACACATTTTTGGGAGCCTCAGAGTGTGTTTCCTATAAGTGAAAAAGAAGTATGCTCGATTCTCACAACACATTGAAGGCCTGTGCCTTTAAAATCACTCAAGAATGTTTTCGACAATAACAACAATCAAATTGTTTAGCAAGGCAGCAAGCAGGTGGTAAGAAGGCATTATGAAGCCAATTCACAGGGAGCTCACAAAGGACAGTTCAAAATAAGAGTCTGGTCCAATCTTTTAACTAAAAAGAAATAGGTACTTCTTCTCACGGTGGATGTTATTTTACACACTTGATGCTGCTCTATTTTGCAAGGGATTCCAAGGTTTAAATTATTGGACTCTTATCAGTACCCTTACTTAAATCAATGTAAATGTAATTGATCTGAAATGATTTATTCTCTTCAATAGCTTGTTTTTATCTTGAATTGCTTTGGACCAGAAAATACCATGAGGACTGACTGTCCCAATTTTATTCTTTGTGTTCAGGAAACAAGCCATTTGAAGGAACAGGATTTTTTCCCCTACGTATGAGAAAAACAATACACTGAGAGAGATAATGAAACAAAATATGCCTAAAAATCTTTTACTACTAGGGCTATAACTTGGAAAGTAATCATGATGTTTATTTGCTTTAAAAATAAACACAAATATAATATTTTCACAAAACTTAGTAATGAGAGTAAAATCAAATAAATATGTTCCCATGCTTACTTAAAACACTGTATGTGATAGAAGTCTTTTGGAGAGAGTGTAGTTGCCTATGATATAGGTGGTTTTGGTCAATCTTCTTTGATCGGCTAAGACTGGAAACTCGAGAACGTTATGAAGCCATGACATTCCCCTGACATTGACAATGAAATGGTAATTATCACCAAGAAAGTCATGAAGAACCAAAATATATTAAAATGTCATGAGAGCATTGAATTTTAATGTATGCAACAGGTTTATTTAGACAGTAAAGACGATCGCTCCTCCAAGACCAAGAGCCAATGGATTAAAACATTGTTATCCTTGGAAATGGGCTTGCATTGGAATTCTCCAAGAAACCTCAGGCTAAAACACTATTTCTTTCTCTCTCAAGTGGCTCCTTCAATAGACAACATTTTCCCAGGCATATCCTAGGAGCATATTCAGAGGTTCTGACTGCCACTGCAGATGACAAAACCTCCCACTCCACCAGCAACACTCACTCTGTAGCTGGTCCATCCTGAGCTTCTGACCTATGGTGGGCCATAAGAAGAAAGGAGAAGCAGGGAAAAGAGAACTATTCATCTATAATATGAGTCACTAAATGATAATGGTGCAGGAAATTTTAAAAATCCTTCCCGTGGTCAAAGTGATTCAGCAAGTCACAAACGATTTGCCAATATGTCTTCTTCTCCTCTTCTTCCTGAAGAAGTTGTCAGTCATGATCAGAAACATTTGGTATGCTCTCTTTATTCTTAATGCAGATAGTGAATTCTAATGTTTGGAGCTCATGAAATCCCTCCATTTCATATTTTTGGTGCAAAATGAACACATCTCAGTAGAATCCGTGACAAATATGACCCTAAAGTAATGGCTCAGGAACACATTTTTAGGGATTAAGAGTAGCTTTATTTACAACATAAAGCATTCCATCAGCAGAGAATTTTAAAGAGGAAGAAACCCAATCTCATTGCAACTTTCCTTTCCCTGGTCAGTGCTTGTTGGCCCTTTTCCTCAAGTGTCTTCTTGAGGATTTTCTTTCCCATAAATAACTTTTTATAGAGCTCAGCGCTGAGTAAGAGTACTTACTCCCTCCTTTTAAAAGGTATTAAAATTAAACCTAACCTTCATTACATCACTGTGTTTAAGAAACAGGATTTTTTTCTACTTGGATGTTTAGGAGAGCTGAGTTGAAGATGACAATCACATATACATGAATAGTGCCTGAAGGAATATTGCATTTCTTGATTCCCGATGGAGCAAAAACCAGCCCTGTTTATAGCCCACAAAAGGCACCATCATTTGATCCATTTGTGGCCTGCACTTGGCAGTGTTCACTATTCAAGGTATTATGTGAATAATAAGTTGAGTCTGTGTTGTTTTTCATCAGGACTACACTCCAATGGAGAATATACAACGTTTTGGAAATAGAACACTGTTTTCATTCACTCAATGCCATAATCTCATGGAGGATTAAAGAGAATAAAAATAAGCATAAGTTGCCCCACCTATGATCTCATTTATCTTCACAACAAACTTAGGAGTAAATCTAGACAGCTTGAGAAAAATTAAAAGGCAACTCTTATTCACACCAAAATAACATTCACTATCATCAGGATAAGCTTTGAAAACTCAAAGTAGCAGTAATAAATGTTGAAAACTCTAACTGGTTGGGATGAGCACATATCTGTGGAACAATGACCTGGGGAAAAGCAGCTCTAATGTGTGATCATGCAACTGACTAGAATAGGAACCTGCTTTGAGATCTTGGCAAATTTGATCAAAAATAAAATAAAACAATATTTTTGGATTACTGGATGAATGAATGATTGAGGATTTAAATTAATTTAGTAAAATAATATATGTAAAAGTGTTGTATAAACTATTTTAATAACTAGTTTGTTAATTATACGTACTGTTACAATCGCTATTTTGTAGAATATTTTAATGCACTTTTCTTCTAGAAACTATGAAGGACACACTGGACTGGGGTATTTCCTAAGGACTGCATAAGAATATTCACTCTTTTCCCTTCTAGCACCCTTTCCTTCATGCCAATATTTTAGGGTCTCCTTCTATTTTTTTCTGAAACTCATCTTCTTTTGTTGCCAAAAGAGCCATGAAAATTACCTCATAATCTTTCAGTTCTTCCAGCGTGTTGGCCTCTTTCTTCCCAAAAACCGTTCACTTGGCTCTTCCCTCTGCCAGGAGCACCCCTCCTCTAGATCGTTCCATGCCTGGCCATGTACTGTTGTAAACTTCTCAGCCTAAATGTCACCAACTCTGCCCAATCCCTCCTAAAGTCTCCACACCCACCATCCAGGCCCAGAACTCTTCTCTGCTACTCCAGTGCTTTCCTCTTCTTGGTCACACTTATTGGAACTTGAAATCATCTTATTTTTTTTCTGCTTCTTTCCGCTACAGCTTAGCTTCACAATTGGGGGGTTGGAGGAGCATTATCTGGTTTGTATCCCCAAATCCTACAACTTTGCTTGGCACACTGGAAGTGCTCAATAATTTGTTGGATGAAAAAATACATTTTGAACTTCACAGTCAGTGATTTAACCCCTGCATCTTCTAAAGTAAGATTTTTCTGACTATTTCATGCCTCTCTCAGCTAATAAGAGGCTGCCTACATATAAAGGGTTGTCTCATTTGGGGCCTCGACCAACCTTCTTATCTTCCCAATGTCACACAGTTATTCTTCCTTTTGTGTCCCAGGAGCATGATTGGAAATGAAATAAGGAAATATATGCTGTTTTTTAAAAACAAATTAATATGGAAAATAGCCCAACAGAACTTACAAGCATTTTACTAAAAAAAGATTCACCCTTCTACTTTATCTCTTAACCTATAAAACAGATAAATATTTTACAATGAAAAAATAAATAAATAAAAACAGAAAACTTGAGTTCCCCAGGGCGAGTTTTCAACCTGCTGTTCTATTTATTGGAATAAGCTGGCCTGGACTCTCAGAACCAAGAACAAGACCCTTTGTTTTGGTCACAGGGCAATTTGCTTGCTGGGAGGGCTGCATCTGACAGTGAGTGAGCACAGACTCAGCAGCACCTGTTAGACCCATGTGAGGTGGTCCCTTTCAACATGACGTCAGTAGCACTTTAAACGATTCAAACATAAGGGCTCCAGCTGGTCATGGAGCTATGGGACACCCTTATTAGGATATGAGGCATATAAATATAGATGTGTACATAACATAAATATAGATCCTCTTACAACACACTCAAACTATATTCTCTGCACAGGGATAAACAGCTCACTCATTTTAGTAAAGAAGAGTTTGCCTCAAGGAAATGCACTTTTTTGTAGTTTCCATTACAATTGCAAATGCAAAGATTTTGAATGAAAAGTTAAAAAAACAAACGCCATTTCATAGAGAATAATAAAATGTAAGATTAGTGCGTAGTAAATTTCTATGTTTTATATCCTGTTTTTCTGTTTATTTTACAACATTCTGAGTTTTTTAAATTTTAGCCAAGTGTTTTAAAAGTTAAACTTTCAATGAAATATGAAAGCAAAACTAAATGTAAAAGAGATCAGAGCACATTAATTTTCAACTGTTTACCTGTTCTAAAAGCAAACGTGGATGGTTGGGAATATCTGGCAGGAGGCCAAGTGATTGCTTGCCACAAGTAAGTCTTGAACTTCTTGAATATAAACTATCCAAATCCAGAAACCAGCTTTCTGTTGCTTTGGCCCAATTCCATAAAACAACTCATTTCCTTGGGACTCCTTCAGGAAAAGCTAAACTCACCCCTTTCTTTTTTTCACAGCTTTCTATTTTTAGATTACAAAAGTAGTATCTGTTTATTGCAGAAACCTCGGAAAACTCATTAAAACACAAAGATATTTTTATGATCATCTGATACTCATAATTCCACTTCCCATCATAATACTTACTATTCACATTTTGGTAACATCTTTCTGGTTATTTTTCTATGTTCATATATACACATCAATTTTTCCTTCCCTTGTGGTGTCTTTCCATACACATTATGTGAAATCTACTTTCTCTTAGCAATATCTTATGTAGTTTTGCCAAGTTTGAAATATGCTTCTCTGGCCTGATGTCCATTGATTACATAGTGTTCCCTTGTTTGCATTATTACCATTTCTCCATACTCTTAATGTTGGAATATTTTGGTCATTTCCCATTTTATCTATCATCTATCTATCTATCTATCTATCTATCTATCTATCTATCTATCTATCTATTTCTCTATCATCTGTCTGTCTATCTATCTATCTATCTATCTATCTATCTATCTATCTATCATCTATCTATCTATGATACATGCTATACACATTACAGGCATACCTCATTTTACTGCACTTTGCTTTATTGTGCTTTGATTTTTTCACAAACTGAAGGCAAGACCCTCCACCAACAAAAAGATTACAGCTCACTATATTGTGATACTTGCTTTATTGTAGTGGTCTAGAACCCAACCGGCAATATCTCCAAAATGTGCTTGCATGTATAATGTATATGTAAAATTTATGCGCAATCTTTAGTAGCTATTGTCAAAGATAATATTCCTTGCCTACTCAACATCTATTTTCTCTTCTTCCTTTGTTAATATGACTCTGATTTTGTTCAATGTGGAAATAGCCCTGGCTAATTATTTCATCTTCCATATGACAAAGTTTGGTCTATATAGTGTGAGCAGAAAGTGCTGAGTGGTACTTCTGAGACAAACCTTTGAAAAGGAGCAGATGTGGCTCTCATTATTTCCATAGTCTCATGCATTTGCTTTGCCTAATTCTATTTTCTTGCCTGGGAAACAGATACAATGAATGGAGATAGGCAACCATCTTGGGATCATGACCTGAAAACTACCCATTAAGGAAGGCATGGAGAAAAGCAGGCAGAAGAAGCATCATGTGGTCACCAATCCAGCCCTGGGCTTTTTACCTCCAAATTCTATGTTACATAACTAAGATAGGCTTCTATTTGATGGAAATCATTGCTTTCTTTTTTCTTTTCTTTTTTTCTTTTTTTACTCTCTGTTACTCAAAACAGAACATAATTATCTAACAGAGTTGCTAAGTACGAAATCTTCAAAATGGAATTGTGAAGTCTTGGGATGTATGTTTTTTATAAACTAGATTCTTATTATCAATTTGCTTCCTAGAAAGTTTTTATCAATATAAACTTTGACCAGCTATGTATGAGAGTGCCCATTAGACATGACCACCATTGCATATTTATCTTTTTATCCAACCCAATTCCTTTGGAATAAGTGTGCTTTATTGTTGCTTTCATTTCAAATTCTTTGCTTACTGATGAATTCGAGCGTGTTTTAGTTCCAAGTGTTTTCTTGAACTTTTATTTCTTCTTCTGCTAATTTTTTGTATTCTATTCACTTTTCCTCCTATTATTTTAAAATTTAAGATCTGTCTAAGGTTTTCAATTATAGGAATTATTAGAAGAAAACATGAAGACAATTACTAAGTTTGAGTAGATGCATGTAACTGCTGAAATTCTATCAATTCTATCCTGAGTGAAAGCATGCCAAGCTAAAAACAGGTAGCAGGCAGCTAAAATTGGTTACCAATCCGAAATAACTTCAGCCATCCTGGCTGTAGATGCTGGATGCTTGCTACAGAAGGAGAGCTCCCACAACTTCCAGCCAAGTCTACACTGCTGGTGGTCATTTGCTGCTTATATTCTTTCAGGGGAGCGAGGAAGTTTTCCTGATTTAGAGACAAAAAACAGAATCACCACTCTTTTATTCTCCTATTCCTGAGGTTCCTAATGTGTCTGTTCCCCTCACATTCCTGTGTTGAAATGTCTGTATCATCTTGCACATGACTGGGAACTTTTTGCCTTCAGTAAAATAGAAATAACTGTGTAGCTTTCTTTCTTATTCTCTCAACAGTCAGGGGAGTTCAATTAGCCAATGTCAGCAAAAGATCTTTTGGATCCTTGAAGATTACAATGTAAGTGATCATTCCCCAGGACTTTAATCTAGTATTGTCAAAGTATTTTTGCGGTGAATTTTAGGGAAAGCATAAAGGATTATTCATATTATGTCGATGGAGACAAAATGCCTGTTTCATAACTCAACTCAAATTAGAGAATCAAATTACATTATTTCTCCTACTTTTATGAAAAGTGCCTAGGTAAGATGATTTGGGTAAACATCCCAAACAAAAGAAACCCAAGTGTTCAGGTCTTTCATCAATTATGGAGGGGGCCCAGCAAGGGGGATTGCTATTACATTGAGTACCATGTGTGATGGTTCCTGGGCTAGTACCACTCTGTTATTTATATGGCAATGATCACACCAGCCACTAAGTACTTCCTCAGCATCAGCCACTACTCTAGTATACAACAAAAGGAGCTGAAAGCTCTATGACTTTTCAAAATTATCATCTCGAACTAAACATCGACTCTGCTCCCAGCATCAACCACATACTGAGTGACCACAGCATGAGTTTGCAGCTTCTGACACAGATGCAAAAACTTTTTGTTCTTGGTTATGTCTCTTTCTCTCCTTCTCAGTCAGGTTCTGGCCATCTCACATATGAATTATTACAGCGTTCCTCTGTCCCCAGCTTCAGTGGCAACCACCTTCCCCATCAATTTGTTTAAGTTTTATTTCTATAGTGTTGTACTATCTCCACTGGAAGCAGCCCCCTGGAAACAAATTAACAAGCAAAAACACAAATAAATGAGTTCCTAATACAGAGATGTGAGACCATCAGTTTGTTTCATCTCTCTATCATTTCACCAACCAATTCTCTTTCTCCTTTCCTTTCAAATTCAGTTAAGGATCCACTTCCTAAAAGCCTTTGGAAGTAAAGCCAACATAACATCTGTCATTTCATAACTACTTATTGGATCTCGTAAAACTACATTGCTTTGGAATATTTACATATCAGTCCCCTAATAATTACAAAGGTCCTCTGCTTCTGACAGAGATAATCTCCATCGTCTCATTTGCTCAGGCTCAATAGCTCCAAGTCACTATTGATTCTTCTTTTATCTTTATGCTTGCATTTACCTCTAGAATCACAAAAATATGGACTTTTAGATTTGGAAAGTCTACAGTGACTGCTAAGACTGTAGCTCAATACCCTAATGTTACAGATTAGAAATCAATGCTTGGAGAAGTTGGAGGCCTTGTGTCACTGTCTCACTGGTAGAGGGGAAGAGAGTTGTTGCTGCAGAGAAGTTCATAGATTCCATGCCTGGTGTTCTTCTCACTGCATTCCCCTATCTTTTTGATTGACACGATGTTGACACCATCACTGGGCTCTTGTCCCAAAAATGTCCTCCATCCTAGGTGTCCTATTGATTAATACCAATCTTTTAAAAATATGACTTTAATTATGTCATCTTCAAGAGCTATTGAAACAGGATAGAATTTAAGCCTCAACTTTGCATTTCAGGTCTTATACTATTTGCTAGGAATATGTATCCTAATCTTTTGTTCCAGTCAAATTAGTGATCTCACCTCACAATTTCTCCCCCACTTTGCTTTCTTCAGGTCTAGAATGCTCCCCCAGTACTCTCTATCACTCCAATCTTCCCCACCTTTGAAAACTAGCTCACAGCTTTAGAAATGTCATAAGAACCAAACTCTTCTCCCTGTAGTGTTCAGAGTGTGTCTCCTTAGGCACTTGTAGCACACACACTATTTTGATTATAACTGGATTATAAGTTCTTGGTGATCAAAGACAACCTTTTGTTCCTCCTCACAGTATCTTGTGAAGGGTAAACATGTAGCAATTGTCACTGCATTGTGACATCGGTCCTATTGCAATCCTTCATACTTCATCATTCTATGCTTTTGCACTTTTCTAGAATGCTTTGCATACAGTGGACAGAGCCTTTTCTTTGAGCACTTCATTTGGAGACTTTTTTTGAATCATATTTTCATTTCCATCTTTAGAGAATTTAATGCATATGGTACCTATTGTAGTTATCAAGCAACTCAGACCATTAACCTCATTAATAATGATGGTGAGAAATAATAACTATTGTTAGGGAACAAGTATTGAGTAAAATAATGTCTCTAGCGCTCATAATCCATAACAGACATATAACCTAATGTTCAAGGTCTCCCAACTCATATTATTTTCTGCTTTCTCAAGACAGTTTCTTTTCCGACTACCACTTCAATCTTCTACTAGAATCAGTCAGAGATGAAAAAAAATTGTTCTTTCCTGGTGACTTTATTCATTGAAGAAGTTAAAGAAAGTCATGAGATAAGAAGGTAAGTGATTTTAAAAAGGAAGATAAGTGATCACTCCCTAGAACTTTAATCTAGTATTGTCAAGATATTTTTGTAGCAAATTTTAGGGAAAGCATAAAGAAACATTTGTATTATGTAGATGAAGATAAAATGCCTGCTGCATAACTCAACTCAACTTAAAGAGTAAAATTACATTATTTCTCTTACTTTTTTCAAAAATGCCTGACTGAGGTGATTTGGGCAAGCATCCCAAACAAAAGAAACCCAAGTACTCAGGTATTCTATCAATTAAGGAGGAGGTCCAGCAAGAATGGTTCTTCCATTCTTATTCTTTCTATTTTGGGGGGATGAGAGACATAATTCTTTTCCTCTCATTCTTTCTGTTTGTCCAGCTCTGGGAAGAATGGTCCTCTCTCTCTCTCTCCATTCCTACCCCTTCCTTTGGGGAGTCACAATTCACTCAACACACAATTTATGGAGAATTTAGATGTTTCCAGACTTGTACCAGCACCAGGGAAATAAATATGAATGAACAAATGACTTCTGCTCTCCAGAAGTTCACAATAATAGAAGCAGAGGTGTACACACATTATTGCAATGTTGTGTAGTAAATGCCATGAGAAATATTAGGCCAAATTCCAGCATGGCCACAAAAGTGAAAAAAATAAACTTCCTCTGAGAAAGTAAGGAATGCTTTTTGGAAGAACTGAGGCTCAGCTGGATTTTAAAGGCTGAGTAAGTATTCACCCATTAAACAAAAAGAGGAAAGACACAAAAGAAGGACTTTCATAAAGACACAAAATTATTACAAAGGGACTCCAAGTTGGGGCTGTAGGTAGAACATCAAATGCAAATCAGGGCAATGGGAGCCTTGAGTGGGTCAGAGTGGCAGGATCCAAAGAGCAGGCAAAGGAATCTGGCCTTTATCCTGTAGACAAGGAGAAGACATTGAAATAAAATTTTGAGTGGAAATAAGGGGATCTTTGCATTATTTAAAATCTCCCCCAGCCACAGGAGGAAAGATCATTTATGGAAGCAGGACTGTGTGCTGTAAGATCATTGTGTGGTCCAGAGAAAGAAGAAACAAGAGGCAGTAGAAACCTACACAGAAACATTTATAATTGAAGCCTAGTGGTGTTATAAAGCTGTATCTTAACCCGATATATTCTTCTGGGTTGATGAAATCCTTGGATGTAGTGTAAACATTTTCAACAATGAGATACTAATTTTACTTTGGCTTTTCTCTGTTATGGGCATACAGTTATGGCATTTTTTTCTCTCCTTTGTGTCCTGAGTGGCCTCTCTGGGCTAAGGGGTGCCGATACTAACTGTGCTTCTGGGGCAATTGAGAGGCACCTAAAAGACCCTCACCTTTCACTCAGGCGTGAGTTTCAGAAGTATGTGCTGCTCGAAGAAAGCTGAGATCACAGCAGCGTTGGCTCCAACACTTGGGGATGGAGGGAAGGAGCAGTGGTAGAAGGTTCCGGAGTGCTTGAGATCTGCATTCCTCTCCCACCCAGCAGCCTGAGAAGGGGCAGACCCTCTGATTAGGCATTAAGTATAGATGTAGGTATAAGTAGATAGAAAGATTGAAGAAACCTGAAGAATTAAGACCTCGGGAACACCAGAGAGAGATCCTTATGCCTAAATTTAATGCTAAAGAAACAGAAGCTCCTTCTACTGCATCATATGGGTTTGGCCAGGAGCAACTCAATGGGAACCACAAGGAACTCAGATAAAGACCCTTCTCCTATTACCAGGCACTGTCCCCTTTAACTGTAAAATTTTAGTGAGAATGAGGAAGTCTCCTAAGCCAAACCAATATCGGTAGTTTTGTTTAGGAACAGAGTTGTATCTTCTCTCTTTCATTTATTTGTTTTTTTCCTAACCCATCAGCAGCCTTCCACCTGTTAGGTGGGGTTGGGAGAGAGACTCTGAACAAAGAGACATTTAGGTATATCCGCAAATGACTTTTTAACCAATTTTTATTTCTCCTTTCTGGATTTTCAGCCCTTTGTACTTTTCTAAGTAATGATGCTTTCACTTGGTTCTACATTTTGGAAACCACAGAGAAACTTCTCTAGATATTTCACTATAGGTTTTCACATTCCTGGCTTTTTCCAGTGTCCCTTTGGAGAAGGTCAGACCTGAGAATGAGAAATGAAAGGTGACATTGTATGGCAGCTAAGCATGATCTTTAAACCATCTATGTTTGAAACCTGGCTATGCCATTTACCTTAGATAAGTGTGACCTTAAATAATTTATTTAATCCCTATTGCCTCCTCAACTTCTTCAAGTTTAAGATAGTAGTTCCTCCTTCTTGGGCTTGTCATGAAAAAGGACATAATGCATGATAAGCTCTTATCCTAACACCTGGCCCATGGCTTTAGAAAATGTGAGTAAGCGGTTATCAATAATGAGTGCTCTGCCCCAAGTCCGTGGAGGTCTGTGGCCACTAAGGTCCCTGGTACATTGTTCCCCATCATGGAATTAATTCTGCTTCCATCAGAGAATGTCCTCCATGCAAAACTAGCTGAGAAAGGCGGGTTCAAAACCCCACAAAGTTCTCACTTCCTAGATTCCAGGTCCACACAAAGATAATATCTACAACTGAGACTCTAAGACTCCAAGGAATAGAGCTGATCTAGTGAGCTAAGAAGGTATGTTGTGTGCTAGTTCTAGAATCTATCAGAAACAGCTCAGAACTCTCATGGTCACCCATTGCTGATGCAGGGAACTTGCTCCCTAGCATTACTGCAGTCGTTTCTCACTTTGTTTCTTAGAAAAGCTGTGTGTTTCTTTTGCGGTTCATTTCCTTTTTTTGTGGGCCAGGAGCTTTGCCATAGATTTTCTGAGAAGCTAACTAAATGCTCTTTCTGTCAATCTGAAATTGTTTGGTGGGTGGGTTATTTTTTTTCCCCTTTGCTCCTTTTCTTCTTTATGAAAGCTGACAAATGGGAAAGAAAATGAAAAAGAAAAGAACAAACCCAGCATCACAGGATGCTGGGAAAATAGCTTCTATTTATAGCCTGGTACATTTTCAGACATGTAAACACCTCTATTAATCGCTGCCCCTGCAGCAAGACCCTGGGGATTATTGAACTGCCCTGGAAAGCTGGCAACCATATATGGCTGAGCAGTGAAAGGTTTGACAAGGCTAATTGTGCTCCAAGTTGTTTTCAGAAACAGTAGGGAATGAGGTCTGTGTCTTGCCTTCACCCACTGAAGACCAGAGGGATACACAGCCCTCAGTCTCTGCTTAGAGAAAGCAGAATCTTGGCACAGAGAAAGTTTGGCAGGGTGTAACCAAAATGGCATGGCCAAAACACTTCTAATTGGGCAAATCTAGCTGACAATATAATAGCAGAAATTCTCACTTTGAGTGGCAGCTCCACCACACATTAGCTGTGTAATATTGAGAAGCTCCTTTGTCAAGCATGAGGCACAGTTTGCTTATCTATAAACTGGAACAATTACAGCGACCTCAGGAGGTAAGCAAGAGAATTAAATAAAAATAGTAGAAGTGGAAAACATCATCTAGACTCCCTACAATGTACTAGCTACAATATCTGTCATCCAACCCAAAGTTACTAGACCTTAAAAAAGCAGTAAAATCTGATTTATCATAAAGAAAAAAGATGACTCAGAAAGAACTATTCTAAATATGCTCAAAACTCAAAAAAATATATATAGTTATAATAAGCAAATAATTAGATAATCTCGGCAGAGAAATGGAAATTATAAAAGGGCAAATTCTAGAACTGAAAAGTGCAAATTTTTCCACTGATAGGCTAAACAACAGACTAGATATTGCAGAAGAAATATAAGTAAACTTGAAGACAAATCAATAGAAATTATCCATTCTAAAATAAAGGAGAACTATGTTTTTCAAAGTGTCTTAGGGGCCTATGGGACAATATCATTCAGTTGATCATATATGCAGTCTAACATACATGAAACAATGCTGAAGATAAAAAGACACTCTTAAAATCAGCCAGAGAACAGAGACACATTGCTTACAGAGAAACGATGATATGATTGGTGACAAATTTCTCATTAGGAAAAAAACAGATGCCAGAAGTTAGAGTATGAGAACATAAAGTTTTGAAGAAAAAAAGTGTCAACCTGGAATTCTATGTCCAGTGAAGACGTCTTTCAAAAATACAATATTTTTAGACAAACAAAAGCTGATAGAATACATCACCATCAGACTTGCTCCAGAAGGAAGTAGCTCAGGCTGAAGCCAAGTTAGAGCAGATGGAAACAAAGATCCTCGGGAAAGTATGGTGAGCCTTC
>NW_011889017.1:1779262-1789495 GCF_000151845.1 Pteropus vampyrus
AAAAAAATATATATAGTTATAATAAGCAAATAATTAGATAATCTCGGCAGAGAAATGGAAATTATAAAAGGGCAAATTCTAGAACTGAAAAGTGCAAATTTTTCCACTGATAGGCTAAACAACAGACTAGATATTGCAGAAGAAATATAAGTAAACTTGAAGACAAATCAATAGAAATTATCCATTCTAAAATAAAGGAGAACTATGTTTTTCAAAGTGTCTTAGGGGCCTATGGGACAATATCATTCAGTTGATCATATACGCAGTCTAACATACATGAAACAATGCTGAAGATAAAAAGACAATCTTAAAATCAGCCAGAGAACAGAGACACATTGCTTACAGAGAAACGATGATATGATTGGTGACAAATTTCTCATTAGGAAAAAAACAGATGCCAGAAGTTAGAGTATGAGAACATAAAGTTTTGAAGAAAAAAAGTGTCAACCTGGAATTCTATGTCCAGTGAAGACGTCTTTCAAAAATACAATATTTTTAGACAAACAAAAGCTGATAGAATACATCACCATCAGACTTGCTCCAGAAGGAAGTAGCTCAGGCTGAAGCCAAGTTAGAGCAGATGGAAACAAAGATCCTCGGGAAAGTATGGTGAGCCTTCCCTATATCTTTTCATCTTAGGAAGCCTAAACCCATCTACATATTCCAATATGCCCTTGACTTCCTGGAATAAGTTTTTTTGCAAAAGATAAAGACCACTGAAGCTCTGCTCTTAAATAAATTAATTAATAATCAAACAAAAAATATCTTGTGCTGGAATGTTCTCTAGCATGGCTATGTGACACCCCTACTTTTAAGTCAAAGCCAATGGATTTATCATCTTTTGGTAATGTCCAGAGAGAAAGATCAACTTCCTTTTTATAGTCTTAAAATGATAAAGAGAAAATTTCACCTCTGCTTCACAGGCTAAATGAACATTCTGTGGATACTTATTCCACCTATCCCAGACACCATTTATGAAGGGGTAAAAATCATCTTTATACCTTTTTATGCAAAAGGTAGTCACTCAGTATCACTCAGGAATGAATCCTCTGCAGCAACTGGGGATTCAAAAAAGAATATGGCTTAAACGATGAAGAAAAATGACCAGTTGTACATTTATATCATTGGCTAAAATTAGCCATTGGAAATCTTATTTAATTACCACAAACACACTGCAAACATCACTATAGACATGTCAGATTTCGCCTGGAAGAGTATGTTTGATGTTATTACAATAAGCATGGATCTCTTTGAACTAGAGAGATCCTCTAAAAAAGTAAGAATGATGATGTAAGTAAAAAAAAAAAAACCACCTGATGAATATGTGGTGTTGAGTAAGCCAAATGGACTTAGAGTTCTGACCTCACCAAGCTTTTTGTGATGTTCCTTAGAATTTGTCCTTCTAGACAAAAACCAAAAATATTTCCCTACCAAAATACAAATGTTTTAAAATAAAAATTTACATCAGATGGAGGCAGGCATCTAATGTCCATTGCTGGGCTCCCCCAGAGGAAGCACAACAGTGTCCCTGGTGAGAAAGATGACAAGAAGGACACCTTCACTGAAGTGACCTGGTCTACAGGCTCAGGAAGACCTAGCCTTGGAGGCTACTCTCCCAGAAAAGCTGAGTGGGCTTTGCCTGAGGTTCCAGTCCCTGCAACCATATACCAACAACAGAGAGAAAAGGGAACGCTTTCTTTACTCACTGTTTCATTGGCAAAATATTTATGTTATGCCCCATTTATGCCAGGATTGCTCAGAGCTCCAAAGATAATCCCCTGAAACATTGGGAAGACAGCAAGCAGAGGGATGGACAAGTACCCCAAAACCTGCAACACAATGTTTCTTGCAGGCTTCTATCCAGACAGCCTGGAGAAGCCATAACCTGTCCTGGCATCCAGTGGCCTGCAAAGACTCTGCAGGTAAAGTAACACCTCAGTGCAGACATGAAGGGCATCTAGAAAGAAACTGGAAGAACAAAGACATTGTGTTTTCCATCATTTTATTCCAAGGATAAAAATCAAAGTCAATAGAAATATCATCTTTTTAGAAATCATACATAATATATTTCTGCTATTCCTTTAAACTGGTGAAAGAGGTTTATCCATTGCACTTTCTGGATGCACCAGGGGAAAATACTTGGGCAGCTTTTGATGCTGCCCTAAATGCAATGAGCGAACCATAAAATTTCATGAATCCAGAGTAAAAACCACAGTTTTCCAAAGGTCTCTATGTATATAGAAAAAAATATATTGTTTAATTTATTTTTGGTCCAAGAGATAAAGACATGATTTAGGCATAGATAAATCTGGTTAAAAAGATTATTTTCCTGGTATTTGATATGATCAAAGTGATGTTAATGGATTCATATTTAAAGCTTCACTGTATAGAACCATGTTTTTGTTCTCTGAGCATTATTCCTGACTTGGTTCCAATAATTCTTTTTTAAAAATCACTTTAAAAAGTGACAGCACTGAATAGTTGATTCGAAGGCAGTAGGACAACCTCAAAAATCTTACTTCATATCCTGGCTGCTGCCTGAAACATTGTGTTTCTACAATTTAAGGATTTGACTCTATTAACACGCAAAATCTCCAAAAAAGAGTAATGTTTCAAAGAACACACTCCCAAAGTGGGAAGTGAAAGAACAGAGATCATAAAGACCCCAGAGGGTTAGGAGTAAGCAAGATACTGAAAGGTGAGACAGGGATTCAAAAGGTGACTTGTGTTCTTTTCAACATTTTCTTTCAGATTAGCCTGGCTCAGTGGATCAAGCTTCCAGTTTGGGTTTGGATAACATTACACACATTCCTCCCCGCTAACTCCAATATTTTGGGCTTCAAATCATACTTCACCCTCCACTGCACTGTATTCTTATTTCAAAATAGAAATACAGTAATAAAAAGGGTGATAACTAAGCATTATAAAAAACTAATGAATGCCCCAGAATGTCTCACATATTTAAGGTACTACAAACTACTGAAGTAAAGAAAACCATAAATAGTTTTGTATTTATGACAAGTGACATTAACTTGCATGATTCGGTCTCTGTCTCAATAACTAGACAAAGTAGGTAAACAAGTGATTCAGAAAAGAAAAACTACAAAATGACTAACAAATGTATAGGAAAATTTTTGACCTTTCTGCACATTAAAACAATGAGGTAAGTATGTAGAAATGAGGTAAGTATCAGAAAAATTGAGAGAGAAAGAGATTGCCTACTGGTAGAAACCTGTGCAATTATGCATAGATCAGGTTTGTAGAATCACCTTTTAAATATGTTCTATTAAACTTTAGAAATGTTGTTTATAAGTGTTTCCTAGAAAATCGGGAAATACTAGGTATATATAAATATATATTTGAATAGAACAAAACACTGATGAAACTATAATAAAATGTTAACCATGGTTGTCTCTGAGCTTTGGGATTATAGATTTTTCCCTTCTTTGTGATTCATTCTATTTTTTTCAGTTTTCTATAAATAACATTATGTTCATAATCAGAGAAGAAAATAAAATGGTCTCAGCGGCATTGTTCTAAATGTTCAAATATCTTCATTCGTCTGCCCTAGAACTTCCATAGGCTACCACCCTTCAGCCTAACTACAGTGTGTTAATCAGTTTTTATGCCTACAGTGGAACAGTCTGGAAAACATTATCCACAGTTAAAATGATCAAGAGCACTGTTTTCACTTTTGCCTTTTATCAGATAATATTTTCCCTCATTGCTTTGCTAACATTTAGAGATTTGGGAAGTATATTTAGGAGGTAAAGCTAACTATTTTTTAATCAAAAATTTTATTGAAATAATTATGGATTCACATGCAGTCGTAAGAAATAAAAGGATAAATAATAGAGAGATTATGTAATCTTTACCCATTTCCCCCCAATGGTAACATCTTTCAAAACCATAGAACAATATCACCACCACGATATTAACATTGATAAAATCCACCTCTTTCATTAAGATTTCCCCAGCTTTACTTGTATATTTGGTTTATACAATTTAATTACATGTGCACTTTTGTGTATCCACTGCCACAGTCAAAACAGAGCCCTTCTATCACGACAAGAATCCCTCCTGTTGTCCTTTGGATAACATGTTTTTAATTATCAAATTGCAAATCATATAACCTATCACTAGGCAACTTGTGCATTCACTTCTATGGTTCCTATTTTACATTATGCATTTGAGTTTACAGTCAGAGCTTGTCAAGTGAATAAGGCTCTCATGTCTAACATCTTAAAACACTGAAATTACTGATAAAGGAAATATCAGTCTAGCAGGGGGAGTGGAGTAGGGTGGACTGGAGTGGGTTTGCTTCCTTCCATGGCTGTAAACTACATATAGTGAAATAGACCCTGAATGTATTAATTCCTTCATGCACCAGGTGGTTGGACTAGAAAATGATGCTTTAACTCAGTACATTCTTCCTATCAAAAAACTGAAAGGATTTTTACCAGGTCCAGTTTTATAAAATTATCTGAGCAGAATAAATAGTGTCTGCTGTGCTCTGAATGACTTCAACAACATGTCCATTTGTTCACACTGCAGCCTCAGTATTTCCTGATATGAAAATACTGTTCTCTAGAAAGAAAGAGGGACTTAATTCTCAAGCCCTCTAGAAAGTTTCAAACACTTTGGGCCAGGAGCATGCTGGCCATGGCTACTGGTGATGAGCAAGAAAGTCAGCCGTTGGTCATAACTCATCATTCAGAACTTTTGAGCTACTAATAAATGACAGGAGTGCAACCCAAGGATGGAAAGCTCAAGGGAAGATTCAAGTCAAGTGCAAACCTTTCTCTGAAGTCATTAAGCCAAGAGCTGGACCAGACATGACCTCCTGCTGTGGAGTGGGTTAAGAGGGACATGTGTCACTAGGAAGTATCTTCATTATCCAAGAGCAGTCACCCTGACAATTCTAGAATGGCTCATTCATCTATAAATTCAAAAGCCACAATCGATGGATCAGGTGTGAGTCACTTAATTGACCACTGCAGACCATGAATGTTTTAATGAACACAGGTTTAGAGAAATACAAAACTAGGCAACTTCAAGAAAAAGCTACACAAACAAAATGTGGCAGCTTAACAGTCTTCAATACATATTAGCCTGTCAATTTTAAAAACAAAATAAAAATAGTTGTTAGGAATATGAGTACAATATCTAAAACTCAGGAAGGGGTTATCTCCCACAGAGCATCCCCAAGCTGTTGGAAAATGTCCCAGTGTGGGAAGTTTAGGCTACCCTTCTGTCCACGCCTATGCTAGAGAGTATAATGGCAGTCTGCTCGGGTGGTATATTAGGTGGCTAAGGTTACCATAACAAAATACCACAGACAGGGTGGTTTAAAAAACAGAAACTTATTTTCTCTCAGTTCCAGAGACTGGAAGTTCAAGATCAAGGTGCTGGCAGTGTTGGTGTTTAGTGAGAAACCTTTCCTTGGCTTGCAGATAGCCGTCTTCTTGTTGCATCTACTTTCCACTTTCCTATCTGTTTCTCCTTAAGAGTGCTACATAGATTTTCATTCCATCATCCACCCTTGCTCCAAAAACCCATGGACTTTGGGGGAAGCTGACTCTACCCTAGGTCAGGTCAGCACCTTTCCTTCCCCTGGCCATGTTGTCATTTGACCCAAGCAGTCAATCAGGGTAACTGTAAGGAATGTTGTTTGGAATTTAGTATTGAAATACCCTCTGTCTGCTGGACTGTACTGCATCCTTCCTAGAAAAAAAAAAAAAAAGGAACCATCTTTCAGATGAAGCATTGTCTCAAAAGGCAGAGCTTGACCAAAAAGAGTCTTAATGACATCATCTAGCCTCTGAGTCAACCAGCTGTGAAATTTGTCCTACTCTGCACTTTTAGCTACATAAAATCAAAATAAAAATCATATTTAATGATCAACCAGTTTGGTTTGACTTATCTGTCATTTATAAACCTAAAGAGTCCTAACTAATATGCACACTACAGGAGGAAAGTCCCAAGAGATTTAAATAATTTTGTATAATAGCTTTTGAAGCCTAATCCTTTGATAAAGACAGTGGTATTGAAAGCTCAAATTGAAGCTTCCAGTCTAGTGAAGAATGGAAAGAACTTGACATCTGAAGAAGAATTTAATGGTCTGATACTTATTGGTGGGAAACAATCTTAGGAAGTTTCTTATTCATTTTGAGACTCAGATTCATCAGCTGCAAAAATGGGGAGATGACCCCTGGAATTCTCAAGAGGCATCAATCCAACAATGAATGTGTTTCTCTTGGTTAAAGTATAAGGTATGAAGTGAACTAACTACCTGGGCCAATATTCACTTAAGTAAGTGAAGTAGTGGAAGATAAAACCAATGTACCCATTTACATAAAATTATTGATATATTTGGCAGAGAATCAATAACTTTTCAAAACTTCCAACATAAGTTGGAGCTGTCGTCAGCAGCATAAATCTCCCTCTCACTCCTCCAACATGTGGGGTGGGGTATGACACCCACCATGGGAACCATCTTCAGAAGAGTGGCTGAAAGCTTGGCCTCCACTCTTCCCCCTCTGCATATTTTTTAATCTTAAAATTGTTTTTTACATCTCAAATAAAATCAAATAAATCAATATTACAACCATGTTAGCCAATCCAACATCTAAGTAAGGTAGGAAATTATGAAAACTTGGAATTCTCCTTTTATGGAGGTATGTTTCCACTTGGTAAACATTTTCAGACATAGTAACCACAGAGTTCATGGAGAAGAATGTAAAACACGTGAGATGCATCGACTGCGTGTTTTCTACATTCTTGGCATTCAACATCTCTTGTCCTGAATGTTTGATCTTATTTTGTCACTGATGCCAAATGTTTAACTCAGAAAGATAAGATTCAAGAAAATGATGAGGACTGCTTTGTTCCCCTGTACATGCTCATTTCTTTTTGCTCCAAAGGGGATCACAACATATACTAAAAGGGAAGAATGCATTCCCTGGTGTCCCAAGTAAGATTACATACCACTAAATCACAAAGACATTAAAGTAATAAATCTTCCTTTGTGTAGAAACTAAATCATCACACAGTTGAGATCCCAAGGGAAAACAGAGTGGACGGAGAGGAGAAAAGAATGAAGAAAGGGGAGGTTGATGGTGAGCATTAGTTTTTTTTCTCCTACTAAAAAATAAGTCATAAACCTGCTGTCTCCTCTAGTGCTCATTCATTGCTAACCATTAAATTCTATTGCAAAAGTATGTCCCTTGGGCGAATCTGTCCCAAAACTAAAAATTACATGGATAAAGTAATTCAAATTTAGAGTTTGAATGATAAAACTCCTAAAACGAGATCTCAAAAATATTGATGATTATCTCCCACAAAAGTAAAAATAAAATGAGAATAAAGAATTTTACTTACTCCATATATATTTTATATCTTTTTTTAAAACAAAATATTTGCTTTCAAGTATTATCATAGAGAAAGGGAAAATCTCGTAATAGAAACTTACCCACTTCATATATTTTTCCCAAAAAAAGATAACAAATAAATTGAAGCAAGAAATTACGATAACCTGGTGCTGAATATTAACCCAAAAAGGAACCATGCCAACATTAAAACATAACATGCCACTTTAAGAGAAAAATATTAGTGCTGGAATAAATGGCAGCCTCTCTCCTAGCACTCTTAATAAAACATCTTTCAACAGATAGAAGCAACAGGGAACAAGATTATATGCCCCCGGGTGCCAGTGCCTGACTGCCCAGTTATCTAGACAGACCCAAGCTTCTCATAGCATGCATCAGAGGATGACCCCAAGACTGGTTTCTGCCACTCTGCACCAAAGGGTTAGTCAGAGGAAATTTTCAATTAAAAAAGTCAACAACATTAAATGTTCCAGTCAAGTTACAAACCCCCTATTGCTAGCAAATATAACTTCTAGGCAACAGTCCTCCAATAGTTCACTGATCCAGGATGTATTCATCCACTGTTCATTTTGCAAATACATTTTGATGTTAAATGAAATAAAATACAATATAAAGCCAATTTATTGCTTCCCCTGAGGACATTCTGAAGCCAAAAATATTATCTTAATAATTATTAATTTTCTTTATTCTTTATTTTTATTCTTTACACACAGATAAAGAGAAATTAACTTCTTAAGTATCATGTCAAGAAAAGGAACTTGTTTAGAATTCAAAAACAAAGGAATGAAAGGAAAATAAACAGCTAGAGTTCTTGCTGGTGTTCAAGATTAAAAGATGTTGGAATCTTGTTTAAAATAGTGAGATACTCTCGTTTTGTGATTTCAAGTCAAAAAATTTGACATTGGCACTTGGGGATATTAATATTCACAACATGTCAAGAAATTTGATGTATGGTCTCCCTTGACAGCTTTTAAGGGAACAGATTTTTTTTTTAATATATATATATTCATTCACATATAAGCTAGCTGTGTATTTAAGGCTACAATAAATTAAACTCAGCACTTTGACACATGAACCAGATTCATCTGAGGCTGCTAAGAATTGAATTTAAATCAAATATCGCATAAAAATATGGCAGAGTTCCTCTTCAAACCTTTTTTTCATCAAACTTTATTTTTACAGTCAAGTACTAATATTCACCATGTTTTATAAAGTTCAAATGATCTTGAGTAGAGGTAAAATAAACAGCTTTATTTACTTCACTTGGTTTCATTCCAAAATTCTAATTCTTTTCAGGGAATCTTTGTGTTAGTCAATTAACTGTTTGGTTTTTTTTTTTTCATTAAATTTTATTTAAATTACAATTTACAATGCTCCAAAGATAAGGTAACCATACATCTCAGTTTGTGTCATTCACCTGGCAACCATTGGGTTTAGCATTTTAGCACTCTCAAAAGTGTACTGGTTTAGAAGATAAACATACATAGTTACTCTAGACTGTCCACTCAGTGAAACACAGTGAAAACATAGGGAGAGGAGGTTGATCAGATGCAAAGCTCAAAGAATTACCAGAGCAATGCCTGAAGTCTGTCTTTGGAAGTAGGTATTTACATAGCACAGGAAGAGAGAGAAGAGGCAAGCAAGACACTAGCTCTGCAGCAGAAGACTCTGAGAGATGTCACTTAGTTCTACACACTTGAGCAACAGACAAAATGAATTTGTGGTTAATTTCAATCTAAGTAGTGCTATGAATTGAGGTCATGCCAAATCAATACAATATTACCTTCAGTGTTTTCAGCCATCGATCCACATAGAAGATTACAAGACACCGGAGAAGGTAAGACCTCTCACAGCTCTGGCCTCTGAGGTTCAACTACACCACATTCCTGGCCTCTGTTTCCTGGACTCAATAATCCACAGAGAGGTTCCAGGAATACAGACTATTCAGGTAATTAAGAGAATATTATAATGTTCTAGTCAGAGTGATCTGGAGAGTATTAAATGAGAACTGTTACCTAAGAAGACCTGAAATATCTATACTGAGCCTTTTTCAAGGGTAGACTCAGAATTATTTTTCTAAAACCATATGTAAATAAAATTGGCAAGTGAGTTTTTAAATCACATTTATCCTCATGTGCACAAACACTGTTCTAAAGAGGCTAGAAAAAAAGTTCATAGTCTTACTTAAAGGAAATAATAATGGAATTTAAAATAATTGAAGGGAGAACTTTCTGAGGGGACAAATGGAGACTGAGAAAATCAAATTTCTCCCCTGAAATACATTCCCATTATGTAAGAATGATCAGTTGGCAGGAAGTATCCATTCCTAACACATGTGTGTGTGAGCATGTATACACACACACATATACACATACACTTCCTGGACATTAAGTCTCCTAGCCCCTTTTGGCTCAAATTACATTTGCTCTTCACTAGACATAGGAGTCCTCGATGACTCAGGGTAAGTGGAGGCTATTCGTGGGCAAAAACATTATGCTAGGTTTAAAATTAGGGAAATAACACCTCCATGATCAACCCTACCAATATACTCCTTCCCTGAGTCATTGAATGAGTCAAGCGCCATGGAAATTTTCAAGAGGAGTTAAAAAATAAGCTGGCCCACCCTTTGTTCAATAAATGAACTGCAAAATTCTCCAGAAAGAATAGTGTATAGCTAAATGAGCCACATAGCTTCTGTAGACTTGCAGCTACATTTCTAAGTTTGAAAAATGAAGAAAAGCTAGTGATCTCCAAACTCCTCTTCATTCTAGAGTGTCATGAAAATTTAGATTTTCTTAAAATTCTAACTCTACACAATTGGTAGCTACTCATACTTGTAAATTAA
>NW_011889017.1:1792175-1794502 GCF_000151845.1 Pteropus vampyrus
GGTTCAACTACACCACATTCCTGGCCTCTGTTTCCTGGACTCAATAATCCACAGAGAGGTTCCAGGAATACAGACTATTCAGGTAATTAAGAGAATATTATAATGTTCTAGTCAGAGTGATCTGGAGAGTATTAAATGAGAACTGTTACCTAAGAAGACCTGAAATATCTATACTGAGCCTTTTTCAAGGGTAGACTCAGAATTATTTTTCTAAAACCATATGTAAATAAAATTGGCAAGTGAGTTTTTAAATCACATTTATCCTCATGTGCACAAACACTGTTCTAAAGAGGCTAGAAAAAAAGTTCATAGTCTTACTTAAAGGAAATAATAATGGAATTTAAAATAATTGAAGGGAGAACTTTCTGAGGGGACAAATGGAGACTGAGAAAATCAAATTTCTCCCCTGAAATACATTCCCATTATGTAAGAATGATCAGTTGGCAGGAAGTATCCATTCCTAACACATGTGTGTGTGAGCATGTATACACACACACATATACACATACACTTCCTGGACATTAAGTCTCCTAGCCCCTTTTGGCTCAAATTACATTTGCTCTTCACTAGACATAGGAGTCCTCGATGACTCAGGGTAAGTGGAGGCTATTCGTGGGCAAAAACATTATGCTAGGTTTAAAATTAGGGAAATAACACCTCCATGATCAACCCTACCAATATACTCCTTCCCTGAGTCATTGAATGAGTCAAGCGCCATGGAAATTTTCAAGAGGAGTTAAAAAATAAGCTGGCCCACCCTTTGTTCAATAAATGAACTGCAAAATTCTCCAGAAAGAATAGTGTATAGCTAAATGAGCCACATAGCTTCTGTAGACTTGCAGCTACATTTCTAAGTTTGAAAAATGAAGAAAAGCTAGTGATCGCCAAACTCCTCTTCATTCTAGAGTGTCATGAAAATTTAGATTTTCTTAAAATTCTAACTCTACACAATTGGTAGCTACTCATACTTGTAAATTAAAATACATGTGTAGCTCCCATGATCTGAACTTGTTTCAAAAAAAGACTATTTGAATATTCAAGTCTCAATGGGATGGTATAGTGAGCAGTGCTGAGGATCAGAATTCTCACCTTTCTTAATATTCTTGTTTATAGAATCATGGAAAGTTAGTGCTTTCTAGGACATTTGTGTTTCTTTAGCTCTATCCTACTATTAAAAGAAAATTGATGAGGGAGATTATAGTCAGTGAAGTGATGTGACTTTCCCAATACTGCACAGATGTCAGTGCAGACATAGGACTGGTACAGTGGGGCCACAAATTGCTTTTTTGTCATTCTCAGAGTTATCATTACTTTGTCCAGTATTTATTAAGTGCTCACTATGCATTGAGCATAGTGTTGAGCAGTTTAACCATGAAATCTCACTAAACCTTCATGATTAATCTATGAATTAGGTATTTTATTATCTCCATTGTACATACAAGATGAAGGAGGATGAGGGGGTTAAAGACTCACAGCTACTAGTTCTAGAGACAATACTTTAGCATAAGCAGTCTGAATCTCCCACCTAAACGTTGAATCCCTTCTTGGATTTCTTCAGCATTGTTCTTTTCCCACCTTGAATGGGACAACCCAAAAATCAAGGAATTAACATCTTCCAAGCACTCTCAAGCCAAGGGAGGGGATGTTGGGATATGAAAGGCCCCCCTCCTTGCCTGAGAAAGCTTTCATTTGTCTACCACACTCAGACTGGAAAACAACACCTCAGCCTCCACCTCTCAAACAGGCAAATGCGGTTCCCTCCTGGGAATCAGCTGCTCCCTGTGAATCCCTCACTTAAGGTACCCCTGAGGTATTATTGTGTCCTTCACCTAAGTCCTTGTAAAGAAAGGAAGAGCATTCAACAGAAACAGTGCTCAGAGAGTTAGGCCAAAGAGAGATTTAGTGTGGCTCCAGCAACTCTACACCTCTAGAACACTCACCAGCCCCCACACCCCCTGTACTCCTGGATGACACATATACACCTCTCCACATGGATGGAAGACGCAGCCTGACCTGTTCTCCACTCAGGCCCAGTGACTGGGACATCCATAGTAGATCATGTCAAGCCTGCTGGCTGGAGAGTGAATTCATCACCACAGCTTCAGGAACATCTCCAAGAAACATTTCTCCTTAGTGTGGGAAGTCCATCCCTTACAGGGTAAGCAGGCCTCATTTTTCAGCCTCCTCAGGGAGGATGGCTACCATTGTAAGCCTTCCAAACATTGTACTTGGAACTGTTGGCTCCTGAAAGGCTCTGCAGTCTCAATTTCAGTATGCAGTCAGGCCTCTCTTCCCACTGGCTCAGTTTCTCAGAAATGTATCAGAAT
>NW_011889017.1:1794552-1800235 GCF_000151845.1 Pteropus vampyrus
AAAGGCCCCCCTCCTTGCCTGAGAAAGCTTTCATTTGTCTACCACACTCAGACTGGAAAACAACACCTCAGCCTCCACCTCTCAAACAGGCAAATGCGGTTCCCTCCTGGGAATCAGCTGCTCCCTGTGAATCCCTCACTTAAAGTACCCCTGAGGTATTATTGTGTCCTTCACCTAAGTCCTTGTAAAGAAAGGAAGAGCATTCAACAGAAACAGTGCTCAGAGAGTTAGGCCAAAGAGAGATTTAGTGTGGCTCCAGCAACTCTACACCTCTAGAACACTCACCAGCCCCCACACCCCCTGTACTCCTGGATGACACATATACACCTCTCCACATGGATGGAAGACGCAGCCTGACCTGTTCTCCACTCAGGCCCAGTGACTGGGACATCCATAGTAGATCATGCCAAGCCTGCTGGCTGGAGAGTGAATTCATCACCACAGCTTCAGCAACATCTCCAAGAAACATTTCTCCTTAGTGTGGGAAGTCCATCCCTTACAGGGTAAGCAGGCCTCATTTTTCAGCCTCCTCAGGGAGGATGGCTACCATTGTAAGCCTTCCAAACATTGTACTTGGAACTGTTGGCTCCTGAAAGGCTCTGCAGTCTCAATTTCAGTATGCAGTCAGGCCTCTCTTCCCACTGGCTCAGTTTCTCAGAAATGTATCAGAATGATCAGTCCATTTGTACTTAAACCCTCCCACAATATACACACATGCACGCACGCACACATACACACACACAATTTGAACTTCTTAAAAGATGAGCAAGTCACATTAACTACAGAGGGGGAAATGGGCTACTATTAACATATATGAATTTTAAATGTTCCAAAATCAAAAAAAAAAAAAGTAAACGTGATTTAAAATCTCACCTGTCAATTTAATTTACATATTATTTAGAAAAATCATTCAGAGTCTACCCTCGAAAAAGGCTCAATATAGATATTTTGGGTCTCCTTCGGTAACAATTTTTATCTAATACTCTCCAGATCACTCTGACCAGAACATTATAATTTTCACTCAATTACCTGAATAGTCCATGTGAAAAATAGTAGAGAACAAATGTACAGTAATACTAAGGCTTCTCTTCCATCTCCTGGCCATCTGTATTTGCCACAGGCCACAAGAGGAAGAGCAAAATTTTAAGGCTCTTCTTCTATTGAACAGAATTGGGAAACATTTTCAGGAAAGAAAAATCCCACGTCTTTCCTGAGGAAAAAATATCTTAGGACTCCTTGACTAAAAAAACATAAATGTAGCCATCTTGTTAATTCTTACCTTTTTAACAGGATTTTTAAAAAATAAATCCAACTCTAAGCATAGTGAACACACACTTTTTTTAAAAAGGTTTTTTTGTGTTCTCTGCCCTTATTAATCTTTGTTGTTAAATTTGATGGGACAGTTTCTTTAAAGTTGTTTAGTCTTTAGAAAATACAGTTACAGATATAAGACTTAGGAACTTTTTAAAAGTCAATCACATATCATCCAGTAATTATTTCTCACCACTAAGCATACTAGTGGCCTAGTAGGTGCAGAAAAAGAGGCACCTTCAAATGTAGACAAGTGTAGAGCACAGGGTGTAGCGGGAAGCCGAGAGTTCAGACAGAGATTCTTCCTGGGATACAGAGAACCTGAGAAGCCCCTGCCAGCAAATGACTCTAGATCCTGATTATTTATAAAATTGTAGACTTAGCTTGACGATGGGGAGTCCATCTCAAAGTTAAAAGACAGTCGACTCTTCGATCTTTGGAAACATTGCAGAGTGACAAACATCCCCGGATCTCTCCCCTTGAAACAATAATAAGCTGAACATCTAAAACTCAACAAAAAACAGCTAAACTGAACACCAGCATGTCTGAGCATGGGATCTACACATAAGAGCTACCACAGGTCAGAACCCCGGGTGTCGGGCAATGGACTGGGAGAAATAAAGAAGCTGCCTCTCGCAGTGGCCAGTGGCCAGAGTTACCGGTAGGAGAAAGGGGAAGGGAGAAGGAGCAGCAAGTTCCATGAACAGCCCTGCCTGGGAAAGCCGTGAGCTCCCCATGGCCGGCCGGTGGGCAGAGGGCAGAGAATCAGGATGGCAGAAAAACAGCAGTTGATTTTTACTGACCACGGTTGCAAAACCAAAGCTGAGCCACAGCTCCCAACCACTAACCCAGGGGGCTGCTCCCCTCATACCCTCTGAGACCAAACACCACAAAGCCCCAGGGGAATCTGAGCAAACACTATTGAAACTGTTGCTAATACTGGCAGGGATTGAAACTGAGGGTAGCGAGTGTGATTAAATATCTATCAGAAAATAAAAAGGCATTTTTAAGGCTTTATATAAAGCAGAATCCAAGAAGATTAGGCCCCACCTACTGGAAACCAAAAGAAAAGCGCCTTCTTTGCAGCAGGCTAAAGAGAGACCTTTATATAATAAATATTCTTTCTGGAGAAAAAAAGCAAAATACACTTCCATTAATGCCCAGGCAGAGAAATAGTCCATTAAACAACATGAACAACCAAAGTGACAAGGCATCTCAGAAAGAAAGAGAAAAATCTCCAGAAAATAAGCTTACAGACATAGAAATATGCAATTTAAATGACAGAGAATTCAGGATGGTACTTCTGAAAAGACTCAGTGAATTCCAAAACGAATCATATCAACAATTTCAGGAATTGAAAATAAAAACACCTAGATGAGCAGAGCAAGGAGAGTGAAACCCTCAAAAAGAACCAAATAGAACTTCTACAGATGAAGAACACACCACAAGAGTTGAAAAATGAAATAGCAAGCTTGGGAAATAGAGTCGACCAAATGGAGGAAAGGATCGGTGATACTGAAGACAGAAATCAAGAAATAAATCAGAAGGAAGAAGAGAGAAACTGAAGAATGAAAAATAATGAAAGAGAAATTCAACTACTAGCTGACACCATCAAGAGAGGAAACATAAGAATAATGGGCATTCTTAAAGGCAAGGAAAAGAAACAGGGATTAGAAAGCATTTTCAGACAAATAGTTGACAAGAATTTCCCAAATCTAAGGAATGATCTGGAGCTTAGAATTCAAGAAGTTAACAGAAGACCCAATTATCTCAACCCAAAAAGGCCTTCACCAAGACACATTGTATTAAAAGTATCAAAAATCAATGACAAAGACAGAATTCTCAGGGCAGCCAAGGAGAAGACAACGATAACTTATAAAGGCAAACCCATTAGATTATCCTCGGACTTCTCAGTGCAAACCTTACAAGCCAGAAAGGAGTGGAATCAAATATTTAAACTGTTAAGTAAAAGGAACTACCAGCCTAATGTATCCAGCTAAACTCTCCTTTAGATATGAAAGAGAAATTAAAACCTTTCCAGACATACAAAAATTGAGGGAATTCTCCACTACGAAGCCTGCACTACAGGAAATACTGAAAGAGGTCAGCTCACCTAAAACAAAAAGACACACACACAAAAAAAATACATAATTAGGAGTAAAGTGACTATCAGGCAAATAGAAACAGAGGAACACAACCCTTACTAAGAGCAGGGTATTGTAAGCTTAAATAATAAGAAAAGAATCATTATAACAAGATAGTAATGAACATTCAGCATACATAGGGACAAATTGAGATAACAATGACTAAAAAGGGGAGGATTCAAAGCTCCAAATTTGCAAAAGGGAATGGAGATAAGGCATGCATAGAAGAAAATGGACTGTATATATATAACTATCCTTTACATATTCGTAATGGTACCCACATACCAAAGTAAAAATCAACTGCTGTTTTTCTGCCATCTTGATTCTCTGCCCTCTGCCCACTGGCCAGCCATGGGGAGCTCACGGCTTTCCCAGGCAGGGCTGTTCACGGAACTCGCTGCTCCTTCTCCCCTCCCCTTTCTCCTTTACATAACTATCCTTTACATATTCGTAATGGTACCCACATACCAAAGATTCAGAACTGAAGTATATAACAAAAAACAAGAAGAACAAGAGGCAAAACTCACAAAAGCCAACCAAAATAAAGAAAACAGAAACACAAGGACAAGGAAGCAATGGAAACACTGAGCTATCAGAAAGCAAAAGATAAAATGGCTATAAGAAGACCTCATATTTCAATAATCACTCTAAATGTAAATGGACTGAACTCACCAATAAAAAGGCACAGAGTTGCAGAATGGATCAAAAAACAAAACTCAACCATACGCTGCCTCCAAGAGACACATCTCACCTCCAAAGACAAATATAGACTCAAAGTGAAATGGTGGAAAATGATATTTCAAGCAAATAGCATTCAGAGAAAAGTGGAAGTAGTGGTACTATTATCGGATGAAATAGACATCAAAATCAAAAAGATAAAGAAAGATACCGAGGGACACTTCATAAGGATAAAAGGAATCATGCACTAAGGAGACATAACACTTATTAATATCTATGCTCCCAATCAGGGAGCCCCAAAATATACAAAGCAATTACTAATAGAACTAAATAGAGAAACAGGCCAAAACACTATCATAGCAGGGGACCTAAATACCTCACGATTCGAAATGGATAAATGATCCAAACAGAAAATCAATAAGGAAATAACATCCTTAAATAATACATTAGGCCAACTGGACATAATTGACATTTACAGAGCCTTCCATCCCCAAACAGCTGCTTATACATTCTTCTCTAGTGCACATGGAACATTCTCAAGAATCGACCACATACTGGGACACAGAAATAGCCTCAACAAATATGAGGATTGAAATCATACCAACCATATTCTCCGATCATAATGCTTTGAAACTAGAGATCAACTGCAAAAAAAAAGCAGAAAGAACCACAAATACATGGAGATTAAACAACATGCTACTGAAGAATAAGTGGGCCAGAGAAGAAATAAAAAGAGAGATCAATAGATACATAGAAACGAATGATAATGATAGTACAACATATCAAAATTTTTGGGTTATGGCAAAAGCAATCATAAGAAGAAAGTTCATATCATTACAGGCCTATCTCCAAAAACAAGAATGAGCCCAAATAAACAACCTAATGCTTCATCTTTAAAAAGCTAGAAAAGGAAGAACGAATGAGGCCTAAAGTCAGCAGAAGGAAAAATATAATCAAAATTAGAACAGAAATAAATAAAATTGAAAACAAAAAAAAAATAGAAAAAATAAATGCAACAAAGAGCTGGTTTTTTGAGGTTAATAAAATTAACAAACCCCTAGCTAGTCTCACTAAAGAAAAAAGAGAAAGGACACAAGTAAACAAAATCAGGGATGAAAGAGGGGAAATTACAACTGATATCGTAGAAATACAAAGGATCATACAAGAATATTATGAAAAAAGTATATAACACCAAATTTAATAACCTAGAAGAAATGGACCAGTACTTAGAAAAATAAAACCTTCCAAGACTGAATCGAGAAGAACTGAAAAATCTAAATAGACTGATAAGCAGTATGGAAATTGAAACAATCATCCAAAACCTACCAAAAAGTAAAAGTCCATGACCATGGCTTTACCAGTGAATTCTACCAAACATTCAAAGACTTAATACCTATTCTCCTCAAACTCTTCCAAAAAATCAAAGAAGAGGCGATACTTCCCAACTCATTTTATGAGGCCAGTATTACTCTGATACCAAAACCTGGTAATGATAACACGAAAAAAGAAAACTACAGGCCAATATCTCTCATGAATACAGATGCAAAACT
>NW_011889017.1:1800870-1824669 GCF_000151845.1 Pteropus vampyrus
AAATCATCAGATTTGTATGGAAGCACAAAAGACCCTGAATTGCCAAAGCCATCCTGAGAAAAAAGAATGAGGTTGGAGGCATCACTCTGTTTGACTTCAAATTATACTACAAAGCAACAGTAATCAAAACGGCATGGTATTGGCAGCAAAACAGACACACTGACCAGTGGAACAGAATCGAGAGTCCAGAAGTCAATTCATATTTATATTGGCAAATAATTTTCAACAAAAAAGGCAAAAACATACAGTAGAGAAAGGAAAGCCTCTTCAATAAATGGTGCTGAAAAACCTGGAAAGCCACCTGCAAAAGAATGAAACTAGACTGTTGTCTATCAACACACACCAAAATTAACTCAAAATAGATTAACCTGAATATAAGACCTGAAACAATAAAATGCATAGAAGAAAACATAGGAACTAAATTCAAGGACCTTGGGCTTAAAGAGGATTTTATGAATTTGACCTCATAAGCAAGAGAAGTAAAAGTAAAAATAAATGAGTGGGACTACATCAAACTAAAAAGCTTCTGCTCAGCAAAAGAAATCATCAACAAGGTAAAGAGGCAACCATCCAAATGGGAAAATATATTTGCAGGCAATGCCTTCAATAAAGGCCTAATATTCAAAATATACAAAGAACTCATACAACTTAATAACAACAACAACAAAAAAAAACAGACGATCCATCAAAAAAATGGGCAGAGGACCTGAACAGACACTTCTCCCTAGAGGACATACAAATGGCCAACAAATACTTGAAAAGATGCTCAACAAAGATGCTAGCTATTATTGAAATGCAAATCAAAACCACAATGAGATATCATCTCACACCTGTTGGAACAACTATAATCAATAGGACAAGTGTTAACAAATGTTGGAGAGGATGCAGGGAAAAAGGAACCCTCATACACTGCTGGTGGGACTGCAAATTGGTACAGCCATTATGGAACACAGTATGGAGGTTCCTCAAAAAACTAAGAATTGATCTACCATATGATCCAGAAATCCCTCTACTGGATATTTACTCCAAAGACTTGAAAACCCATATCCGAAAAGATATTTGATGTTCATAGCACCATTATTTACAGTGGCCAGGACACGAAAGCAACCAAAGTGTCCTACAATAGATAATTGGCTAAAGAAGCTGTGGTACATATATACAATGGAATATTACTCAGCCATAAGAAGAGATGAAATACTGTCATTTGCAAAATAAGCCAGACAGAAAAAGTTGAAAATCACATGATATCACTTACATGCGAGATATAAACCTAAAAGCAACAAATGAACAGGACAAACAAATAGAGACTCATGGACATGGACTATAGACTAGTGGTTACCAGAGAGTAGGGGATGGGGAAGAAGGGGTAGGTAGATGGTTAAAGGGGGTCAAATATAGGGGGGTAGAGGGAGGATGAAGTGGCATAAAGAGGATCAAATATATGGTAGCTGAAGGAAACTGGACTTTGGGTGGTAAACACACAATAGAATATATAGATGTCAAATTATAATGTACACCTGAAAATTATATCATTGTATTAACCAATGTTACCCCAATAAACTTAATAAAAAAAAGTAGACGAGTGTACGGTTCTGAAATTTCAGTGATGTTTTCATTCAGCCAGGCCCCCTTCTCATCTCCCCACTTCCACTCCTCCTAGTAAAAAAATTTCTAAAAGCATTATTTCCATTGGGGAATTTAACTCACAAGCAAAGAGCAATTTCATTAGGCATTTAACTTACGTTAAGAACCAAAAAGAACAGTTTATGTTGGATGAAATCTAAGTAAAGAAGAATTCACTTAAAATATTCAACTAGACCTCTACCATTTGGGGGCACTTTTAGCTCCTAAAAACATATGACAGTCTCCTCCATCACTTCACAAATTAATGGGATGTTGAAAATACGTAACATTTGAGACCTACATTAAGTTATGTATCTAGATAGCAACTGTGTGACTAATTATGCCCAGGTGACTACTTTCCCAGTCTCTTCAGCCGAATAATAATCATTTCCAGTCTCATTTTGCTGCCTGTGATATGCAGTAATTAAAGATGCAATGTGTTTGTCACTCATACCAAATACACACTTGGTTTCTCTGAAAGTTTCTGGGCCCCAAAGGAAAGAGTAAAAACAACAGTCTAAAATCTGACCTGCTCTGCAAAGATGCTTTGTAAATATTCTGATGGGATTCTAGCCTGCCTTCCCCCACCTGAAAACATGAAGCATTAATGACCTTGGTTTTCTTGATAAGAGAGTGATTTCATGATTGTTAGTTTCAGGATTAGGGAGCTGCGTTAACACCTTTAGGCCACCCCATGAAAACCACTGCTCTGACATTGTAACACAGGCAGAGCAGAGCCAACTCAGCCTGAAAACACATATGTCCTGTGCCAGTCCTTTGACTGATCTCTATGCACTATCCCAAATGCTTCTCCTTTACTCTTCAAAATGATCCCATCTGTCTTATGCTTGCATTTCTCTGATATTGTTCCAAGCATAGCTTTGCCTACTGCTTTCTAGGAATCCATTATTGACTCCAGAATCTCTCTATACCAATGCAAAATCCATTTGATTTATGGCACTTCATAAGGAGTAAATAAATTTAGGCACGAGAAATTATTTAAACCGGTTTGCAGTTCTGGTAGCTGCATAGATGGAAGAAAGGAGAAAGAACCCCAGAACTGTCACTTATTTACCTGAGCTAAACTCCTGCATCCCTCCTTTGCTTCTCATAGAACTGCTGAAGATGTATGAGGAAGAAAAGAAAGGTTCATCATGTCAGTAAAACTTTAATGCCAATGTCATAGGACTAGGTTAGAGACCCACGAGGTGGACAACACCAAAGGAAACACTGAGAACTGTTGAATTTTTTCTCAGGTCTTCCTACCTTCTCTTTTATCACATCTTCCTTCACTGCTATGCTTCCCTGGAGGCATCACATCCCCTCTCAAGCCCTAGAATCTGTCTGCCTGGGTCTTCCATTGAATTCCATTCACAGGGGAAAAAGCTTCCATTTCTCAGTTCAAAACTATCTTTTGTTTTTTCAAAGGAAAAGTTCTAAAGATATTCCCCACTCTCAGCCATTGATAATGGATAAGTACCGTTGCAATTTCACAGGATTTATCCGTTGCAAGGAATACTTGTCGATCATCTATTATATGCCAGGAACAGTCTTAGGATTCAAGGATTGACTCTTCAAGTGAAATGCCAGGCATCTGTCCTGGGAGAGGGAGTTCGAGGAGGCAGGCAGTTCAAACAACGTTTAGGAGAGAGGCGGCCCTCCTCCAGCATTGGATGGCTGCCCATTCATCGGCGTGCTGGATGTCAGGCTTCAGAATTCGTCAGTTTTCAGGGATTAGTCTTTGTTTTGACTAGTGATATACAAACAGATCTTGATATTTTAAATAACTGTATAGATCCCAGATATAACTTGGCCAACTTCTTCCAATAACACTGTATATACATATATACAATGACCAAACATAAAGCGTTTGTCCAGAAGAGTCATATAAAAGGAAAAATAATGAATCTTATTTTACATGTAATTAAAATCTTGGCTTAGAGAAACTCACACTTTTACTAAAACAGCTCGCGTAGTAAGCTGCCTCCATGTTGGCACTCTATTTTACCCCGTACTGACCTATCATACAGAACACATAGCACATTGACTCATAAAAACATTTGAGTCAAAAAATCATTTCTTTCAAAATATGTGTATATATCTAGAAATATTTTGAGCAATGTCTTATATAATGACTCCTACAAAATAAAAAATGAAAGTATATAGTTTCTTCTCTCTAACCAGGTAAGCCTTATTCTATCCCCCCAAAAAGAATTATTCAAATAACTCTTCCAAGAACTCACGATCTAACTGAGAAACCTCAGAACATTGTACTGTTTTTGCATCATGTAGACTGAAAGTATTAGAGGAGCCTTTTCACATCTTGATGCTGGTTCTGGAAAACTCCTGTTACAAACTGACAGCCTAGATTCTGCCTAGAATCTACAAACTTTGTTCAAGTGACAATGCTCTCAAAAATTTTTTTTGAATAATTAGAAGTGTCTGTAATCACTGACCAAATTTGACAAATCTATTTTAATGACCTAAAACTCAACCCCATGTTTCCCAAGGCATAATCATAATTATCATGAACGATCTTGTTTGTATCTTAGTAATTTCTAAGATATCAAATTAACAATATGCAAATTTTCAAGCCTACTTTCAAAAAAATTTTATGTCTTACTCTCATCCCCTACTTCAGCAGTGAAGAGAGTATGTAGGAGGAATAATTCATACATCAACTGCTGTGCTCACTGTGCACACACGTTCTCAAGAGTTGTTTCTACACGCTCTCCGTACCAATCAGGCAAAGTAGTTTAATTTTAAAAATTGTTAGAGTGCTTTATACTTGTGGTCTTGTAAGAGATCTAAAATAACACACACACACACACACACACACACACACACACACAAACACACAGAGTCGATAATACAAGCTTTAGAAACAACCATGTAGACAGAAGTACACAAGACCACAGGAGATAAAAATGTGGGCCTTCACAAAGGTCTGCTGGAAACAGTTAGTTGCCAACGTGAATTTGTTTCCACACTTCCCCAGTGCAATCCAGTCCCTTGTTCCTGGCTTGAATTGAGCTGATAGCCTCTTCTCTCCTTGATGATATGTGTGACCAGCTTCCTGCTAAAGCCCAGTCAATGACACTTAAGTGGCCTGACTGCAATTTACCTTTGGTCTCTCTCCCACTCCACCCCCAGCAAATCCATTTGTGCACAAGTAACTGTGGTCTTGCCAAGTGAACCATTGATCCTCTCCCTCTATGAAGCTATGTTACAGCAACTTCCCTTAAAAGGTTAAGGAGAAACTCCTAAATGACTCTCATGAGATGTCAACAACGCACAGCAGAGCTTCTACTTCACTTATTAAACATTTATTGAGTACCTTTAATACAACACGCTGGTCATACTCCCCACTATGAGTTAGACATGTCCTGTACCCTCAAAGGGGTTACAGTTCAGTCAAGGGCTGAAAGAAATGTGAGTATTCCTGTTGCCCCACATCCTCACCAACATTTATTGTCTTCAGGCATTTTTTTAGTTGAACACATTGTGGATTTGTAGTGGTAACTCAATGGCCTTTTTAATATGTATTACCTGATTAACAGATGATGTTGAACACTTTTTCTTATACTTACTGGCCATTCATATATTCTTTTCCATGAATTGTGTCTTCAAGCCTTTTACCCATTTTTATTAGTTTTGTGTGTTTGTTTCCTTTTATTATTGAGTTGTAGATATTCTATATGTATATATATATATATATTCTAAATATGAATCCTTTGTCAAATATATTTATTACCAATATTTTCTCTTCGTATGCAGTTTGCCTGATTATTTTCTTAATAGTGTGTTTAGTAAATAGAAGGTGGTTTGGGTTTTGGTTTTTTTTTGGTGAAGTTAAATACATCAATTATTTTCTTTTATGATTAGTGCTTTTTATATATTAAGAAATCATTGCCTACCCTCAAAATGAGGAAAATGCTCTCTTATTTTTTATGGAAACTTTATAGTCTTTGTTTTTACATTGAGATCCTCGATCTATCACAAATTATTTATGTGTATAACATTGTAATAGCTTCCTAGGGCTGCCATTACAAATTGTGACAAACTGGGTGGCTTAAAACAATATAAACTTATTCTATCACAGTTCTGGAAGCCAGAAGTCTGAAATTAAGGTGTTGGCAGGGCCGCATTCCCTCCACAGCCTCTAGGGGACAATCTTTCCTTCTCTTTTGGCATCTGGTCCTGGTGTTCTTTGGTTTGTGGTGCATCACTCCCATCTCTGCTGTCTTTATGTGGCTTTCTTCTCTGTGTCTCTATCATCTCTATTTCTCTCATCAGGGATTTAGGGTCCACCGTAAATCCAGGATCATCTCATGTAAAGATCCTTAATTATATGTGCAATAAACCTATTTCCAAATAAGATCACATTCTGAGGTCCCTGGTAGATGTGAATTTTTGGAGGACACTTCAATCTACTACAGCAGTGGTCCCCAACATTTTTGGCACCAGAGACCAGTGATACTATGAGAGACTACTGCTTGATGATCTGAGATGGAGCTGAGGTACTGACGCTAGCTCTGGGGAGTTGCTGCAAATATCGATGAAGCTTCACTCGCTTACCTACTGCTCACCTCCTGCTGTGTGACCTGGTTCGTAACAGGCCACAGAGCAGCACCCATCTGTGGCCCAGGGGACTTCATACCTGCACTACAGGTATGGAGTACAAGTTCAGGTTCACTTTTCTCTATATAGAGTCTCGGTTTTAGTATAATTTGTGAAAATGACTTTCTTTCCCCTTTAGAAACCATAGGTTGTTTGATGATGTTATTCAAATAATCCATATTCTTACTGAATTTTTGCTCTTCTGGTTGTAATAATCACTGGGAGAAATGTATTGAAATCACTGAACTACATTTGTGGATTTGTCTACTTCTCCCTTTAATTATATCATTTTGCTTCATGTATTTTGAAGGTTTGTCATACAGCACATACACATTTAAAATTATTGGGTGTTTCTGATTAAAGGAACCTGTTATAATTGTGAAATGTCTCTATCTCTGATATTACATTTTGCCTTGAAGTCTGTTCTGTCTAATTTTAATATAGTCACTATAGCTTTTCCCATGCTACCAAGAAGCTCAGAAGTGAATTGGATAATTAAACATAACAGGATCTGCTTATTTGCTTTTCTTCTTTTCATTACCTTAATTTTTTATTTTATTTATGAAGTGTGTAGGCAATGCATCTAATGAAAACTGTGAATGCACAAAAGCTTAATCAATAGAATCAATTCCTTCCATTTGATTCCTATGATCACCATTTGACTTCACATCCCTGTTTTGTCTTAACTGGTCTCGCTGTGACTATCAAATCTTCCCTAGCTACACTCTGAATAAATTCAGCTGAATGGATGTCTCTCTAACCTTGGCACAAATGCACTTTGCTCATGTTTCTAACAAAATGAAAACTCTGTGAGAGCTTCATGTGTCTGATTCGTGTCATATCTTCTGCAGTGCCCAACATAATGCCTGCTACATAGTGATCAGACAGTAAATATTTATTTCATGCTCTGTCGTGACAGGGCAGACTTTAGATAAAACACTAGCTTAGTGAGGAAACCACATCTCACCAAAACGGCGTTTAGTGAACTTCTTACATTTCAGCACAGCCCTTTGCAACTGCACAAGACTAGAAAACAGATAAATCAGTGATCCTCTCTCCCATCATGAAACTCAACCAATGGTTTGCAACAGGGAACTGACCGCAGAGTAAATTACATTTATTTGGCAGTGACATAGTCAAGTGGCTCATGCAAATGTGACTCCTTGCTGAAATTCTGGCCTGGAAATCTAGATCCTGGATCATTGGTATTTGGCACAGAAGGAATTTGTTAGGGTTGTGAGCTATTGTACTTGCCCCTTCTGTATATCCAAGCCAGTTTTTTCTTTCAATGGCTGTTTTTAATTTAGATTCAGGAGTGTTTAAGATACTGGCAGCTCTTTGTTCTCTGAGCTTATAAAACAGCAAGTGATTATTGTAAAGTACTTCTGAACAAGATAGTCTGCTAGTTGATCATGAAGATATGAGCAAAAAATAGCAGATATGTTTTAGCACTATCACCAAAAGACATTCATACCTGTGTCAGACTTTAGGTGCCATGGAGCTGCTGATCCTCGTCCTTAGTGGTGTCAGTCGGCTTCTCCAGAAAAACAGAACCAATAGGAGATGATGATGATGATGATGATGATGATGATGATGATAGATAGATGACATATGATAGAGATGATAGATAGATAGATAGATAGATAGATAGATAGATAGATAGATAGATAGATAGATAGATAATAGATAAATAGAGTTGAAGAAATTTTCTCACGTGATTGAGGGGGTGGGCAGCAAATCTGAAACTCACAGGGCAGGTCAGAAGGCTAGAAACTCAGGCAGGAATTAATACTGTATTATTTCAGGGCAAAGTTTCCTGCTAGGGAAACCCCAGTTTTTGCTCTTAAGGCCTTCAACTGATTGGTGAGACCTAGTCACACTGTGAGGAGACTCTCCTTTGCTTAAAGTCAGCTGATTATAGTTGTGAAGCATATCTACAAAAATACCTTCACAGAAACATCTAGATTAGTGTGTGATTAAATAACTGGAGGCTATAACCTAGCCAACTTGATACACAAAATTAACCATCACCGTAATCTTACAACCTACAGAAGTAGCAAAGAGGGAGTAACACCGAATAAAGTAAATCCTAGAACCATTCTATTAAGAAACACCAAGAGACAATATTCAGTTTTTACTTTGTCAACAGCATTTACTAAAATTGGGAGGCCTGCACACTAAGAAAATTCAAAGAGAAAAATCTATTTAGGAAGATTCTTCATAGCCATGGGATAGTATTAACTTCATCTTGAGGAAACTCTAGGATTCAGAGTAAAGTTCAAAGACCTTTCCTTTATCTAAGCTAGAGTCCAGAATCAAAGCAACAAGGCAACTTAGATCGAGAATGGAGGCTTTGACTTTGAGTCTGTGGGAATGGAAAGGATTTTGTAACAGATACTGCCTATTCAACATAATCATTCTGACTGGAGGAAATGGATCATGTTCTCCAATTGTGATTTTTTTATAGCATCTATACATGCCTTACAAATTCAATAATACTTTTAAATCTGTGATTGCTTTTATTCCTCAACAAAAACCTTGTGATAACATAGTCCATATATCATGATGGTCATTATATACATGAAGATGTTCCCAACATCTTATAGATGGTAGTTAGTGCGGTTGGGACCTGAATCCATGCATGAGTCTGCATACAGCATTTTCTCTCCTGCGCCTGCACAACGCACTAGGTAACACCAAAATGGTATTAGGTAAAGAAGTGCCTGAACAAGTGCCCTTAAAAACAAGTTTTAAAGTGATTGGTTTTAATTTTCATGGCAAAAAATACAAAAAGCCATTAACATATAAAAAAGGCTTACCCTTACCAGTCATCAAAGAAATGCAAATTAAAACAAGATCCCACATTTCATTTTTCAAATTGATGAGATGTTGTTCTTTCTCTGGCATCTGTAGGCCCAGTTGCTGCCTCAAAAGTCACGTTCACGAACTATTGCTTTTTCCATAACAACATTTCATCCAGAGCTTCTTACACATGTCTTGATGTGTTATCAAGCAAGTATTCTTGCATCTAAATTTATCTTAAAAAACAAGGGAAAGGGAATGGGATTGCAGCCATCTAGAGGGACGAGGAACCAAATAACAAGGATGCAGTTAAGCCTCCTCAAGTAGGTTGGGAAACATCAACAAAAAACAGCAGTAACTGCTGTTTTGGTACATTTTGAGGACAGAAAGACTAGGACCCCAGGATGGCAAGAATGAGATTCTTTCCCTCACCCTAATTATTTTGAAGGTTCTTACAGTATAACTATTCTCCTAGAAAGAATACATAAAAATGTTAAATTATATGTGAGCTGCAAACATAAAAGCCAGCCTGAAATTTAAGAATCTCACTGGGTCCCTGAATTGCATTCCTCCTCTGACCCCTAATTATGCTGCCCAACCTCTCTGGTCTGTGATAATATTAATTTGGGGATCCCAACAATGTTATTATATCCTTAGCAAATGAAAAGCTCACAGGAACAGCGCTCCACTGCATACAATAGGGCTATTGTACTCCTAGAAATTGTCCTTGGAGGATAAAGAATGAAAGGAAAAAATAGGCAATAAATTGGGTTTTTTGCTTTTTGCAAATAAAATACGACTGATACAGCAGGAGAAAAGAGTGGGAGAGCAGAATAAAATCAGTATTAAAAATATGTTATCTCTCAGAAGTCAGGAAATAAATGAGTAATATGTATGATAACACAAACACCACCCCCGCAAAGAAAAAAAACTTAAACTAATATATGTTAAAAGAAATATCATAAACAATTTTTAAAAAAACATTTTGGAAAAAATATTTGCAACTTAGAAAACATACCAAGCCTGTTTTTCTGCCTACACAAATGCTTCTCACAAATCAACAAAGAAAAAACTTAAACTACCTTATATAAAAATAAATACAGTTTAAAAACATAGACAGGTAATAAAATATGTAAAGATATTCAACATCATAATTATTAAGAAAATTTAAATCACAATGAAATAAGTTTTTATCTACCAGATTAAAAAGATAAAGAGCTTGGTAAACAATATTCAGTAAGGCTGGGAATAGATAAACATCATTATACTCTGGAAAAATTAGCTATGACCTTCCTAGAGGGCAATTTAACAGTAGCAATCAATAATTGAAAATGCACATCCACTTTATCCTAGCAATTCCACTTTCAAAAATGTGTCTACTACTTGAACAAGTATGCAGATTCATGTTCCACAATATTTACTTCAGCATTCTTTGAAGCTGGGGAAACAATTGAAAACAAGCTAAGTGTTCATGAATAGATGTCTCTTAGATTTATTATAGAACATCCTCCCAAAGAATACCATGAAGTCTTTAGAAAGAATGAAATGTGGAGAATAATCTAATACTAAATAAGAGGAAAGGAAATTGCGAAAAGAAATGTGTAGGACAATGGTATATGAGTAAAAATTCCTGAATGGATGAACACACAAAAAAATGTTCATAGGGATTGCAAAAAGGAGAAATTTTACCTTTTTTACTTTGCGGCATTTGTTAACATTTGAAATTTTGCCCACTTGAAGCATGCATACATTACTTTTATAATAAAGAACTAACTTAAAAATTATAAAAATTAAATCAAAACAATAAGATAGTCCTTGTATACTGATATATTTTAACAGCTCTGAATTTAAAGAAATATCTTGGCTTAGACAAGATAGAGGGTGAAAGAGTCCCTTTAACGTGATAATTTTAGTAGGGCCCCTTGTTAAATGGGATATCCACTACTCTTAATTGGTATATAAAGCTAACATATGATCTTCCTCTAACATGCTGTGTCATATCACATTAGTTAGGTTTGTTTTCACAGCTCACATGACAGCACTCATTTTACTAGTAAAGGAAGGTATCTGTCATTGTTACGTATTGACAAAAAATGATTAAGATTTCTTTTACTATCTAACCATAATTTGACATTACTGTTCCCTCTTTTAAAAAATTACTCTTCACCTTACTTTCAGTTTTCCAAATGCAAGCCTTTCATCCAAAGTGAGATTAGAAATAAATTTGATTTTTCTTTTGTTCAAAGCATATTCAGATGCTTTGGGCAGCTGTCTTGTAGATTTCTCTAATGAGAAGCTAGTTCATCGCTCCTGGACATACATGTCTGTTCCTGAATTAGCCAGTCCATGACATTGTACTTAATAAATAAGAAGAAGCTCTCAAGTGCTGACTATAGTTCTTTAAGAAACATAAGAGCAATATCTCTGTCAGATAGTCATATTCTTTTGCATTTCCTACTTGTAGGCAAGGTTCAATCAGCAATCCATCCTACAACTTCCAAATCTGGATTCATTAATTTCTTTCCTCAGTCAATGGCTTCTTTATTTCTTCTATTCCAATCCCCCAAAAAAGAGTTTAAAGTGCAGTAGATGGAAAATGGGAAAACTATCCCCACCTCTGAACCAACTTTTGTAAGAAACCAATTATAAAGTAGTTTAGGCAATTAAAAATAGAAAACATTATTTTGGAAGTAGCCATCCGCTATGACTGGTTTGCAAAGTTTTTCTGAAGATTGAAGAGCCTGGAGAATATTCAGTGTGGAGCTCATTCAAATGCTCACCATCCTATCCTGAGGGAGAAACAAATTCTCTGGAGAGGAAACTCTGACAGTCCCCATTGACATACCCGACTCCTGCCTCCAGGCAAAGAACCATAATCATAAGCAGTAGACTATAAGAAGAACATTTGTTTTAAAACTTGCAGATATCTCATAAAATAGTTTTCATTATAGGCTTTAAATTTGGAGGAGGGGCTTATTTTTTCTCCAGTGATTTGGAAAAAATAAAAATAAAAATTTTCTTTTTTGGCAGAGTTATTCTAGAAAAGCTCATAGTGTGGAATAAGGTGTAAATGCTTTAATGTTTGAGATTTGCTCAGGACGATATAGATGAGAAAGAAAAGCCCTAATCATGTGCCCCACATCAAAACTAATAAATTCAATTAAGTCTAAACATCTGCTGACTCCAAGAGATGTTGTAGGGTGTTATCATAAGTTTCTATTGGTCTGAAGCCAAGAGAGATGAGGTGGGACACATCCTTTCACAGTTCCCCATAACATAGAAAAAGTTATTTATTTTTTATACTAAGAAAAGATGTTTCAACCTACATTAAATTGGCAAATTTTTCACAATGTGAAAGAATACTAATAAGAGCCATGAGCACTTTTGTTATAATTCAGTGACACTGACTACATAGATAAGCTTATCCATTTATGTCAACACTTGTTCTATCTAAACTATCTCACACATTAATTTCTTACTCTCCTTTAGTCCTTCTAAGTTTTGATTGAGGATTAAGGTGATTGCTTTCTTGGTAACTAAAATTCTTTGGAAACAATGGTGAAAGGACTCTCTCTTCCTGGCAACTTCTCAGGGCTCTGCCTTTCCTATAGGCTTGGCTATTTCTCATTCCCTAATCCTTCCATTCTCTTCCAGCACCACCTTCTTCCTTCCTTAGCTCAGAATCCCTGAAAGAGTCTACAGAAGCCTTTAGGGTCCTGGTTTAATAGGAACCAGCCCTGTGTAGCCCACAAGGATGGTTCAGGACCATGAACAGTTACTTACACGATTGTGGCAGCCTCTTCCCACACTGACACCACTTTCTGCTCCTATACTTGTGCCAGCAAAAGCCATTTTCTCAGGTGTAGCCTCACAGAGCTGAAAACCCTGAGATACTCCCTAACGAAAAGTGCTTGGAGCATAAATAAGTTTGGGAAACTCTGAATATTACACCTGCCACATTTATATGTAAGTTCTGAGAAGTCCTGCAGGAAAGAAACCTGCTCATCTTTCACTAAACTCCTGATTTCAGGAGTCTTTTTTATATAGCACCTATGAGCATTCTCAGAACTACGGTTTTGGAATATATACTCTACAAGTAATTATGTATAAGATTTCATTACAGTTAAGCAATCTGCTACTTGTTCCAGTGGGACAACAGCACAATAAAAAGCCAGAAACTAGGAAAAGCAGACTGTGGGTATTTCAATAACCCATGTGCCCTCCATATAAACAAAATGTCACTGGGTTGACTTGCACCAAAACACAACTACCACCAGCTTAAACTCCTAAGTCTGAAATAGAATACATGATGAGAGGAGGCTATTTTTAGATCCAAAGGGCAGCCAAAGAATGGGGTCTTACCTTAACAGATAAGCACTGACCATCTGGGAGAAGTAAGGTGCTGGTGGCCATTACATATTAGAGTGAATGAGCTCATCAGGTAACCCTCCTTAGAGCTGCTGATCAAACTTAGTGATCTGGGAATGTCTTCATTAGAGAAAACTAGAAAACTCCAGATGTTCCTATGTTGGTGAGTAATAGAGCCTCACAGAGGCAGCAGTAGAAGGGTTTGGCCCCAAAATTCTGCTGGAGAAGAAGCAGTAATGACAATATAATATGGAAAGATCACTGAGCCGAAAATGATAGGTAATTTTTTTTTTTTTTGAGTACATATTCTACACTGGGCCCTGTTTAGAAGATTTTACATTTATTAACCCATTCATTACTCACAATAATCTTACATGGTCGGAAAGATTATCTCCATTCTACAGATCAGGAAACTGAGGCAGAAGGAGGTTGAGTGTCCTGCCTTTGACTACACAGAGAGTAAATGCTGTCATTGGGATTTGAATCCAAGTAACCTGACTTCAGAATCTGTTGGGACACATGCAGACTGTATCCTGTGGATTGTCTCTTCCCAATAGATATTCAGCGATAAATACCAAGGAGCCGGCATCTTGGAAAAGATGGTGGTACAGATCAAATAGAACCTTATATTTTCTCCTTTCCCTTCTGCTAACACTATGAGCCTATAAAAACAAGTTCTGTCATCCAGACAAGTATAGACTGGGGGATGTCCCGGAGATGGTAGAATATTGGGTGTTCCCAAATATAAAGCCCTGAGTGTCATGCATGAGAGATCCCAGAGCTAGCGAGTGTGACAGGAGTACCTTGAAGATGGACTTCCCAGATTGCACAGAATTTTGTGTAGAGGGGTCTATATGAGGGTACCCGAGGAAGTACTCAGCTCCCTCAAACCATTGGCCCCAGTGGGAGCAGCAACCACTGAGAGGCTGCAGCATGGGTGCTCAGACATCAGTGGGTATCAGAATCCCCTGGAGCCTTGTTAACACATAGGTTATTGAGCCCCCAGAGTTTCTGATTCGGGGTTGGGGTGGGGCCTGAGAATTTGCATTTCTTACAAGTTCCCACGATACTGGTGCTGCTAGTCTAGGGACCTTACTTTGGGTGCCACCGGTAGGTACCCCTGGTGACTCAATAGCCTCTCACGTCCTCTCATGTGCCATGCTTACTCACCTCTAGGCCTGGAATTGGCCCCACTCCAACTCGATCCCTTTTATTCCACTTGATTTTCTCTCACCACCCCTTTCTGGTCTCAGTGCAGACTTTCTTTCTTGGAAAGCCTTTCCTGACTCCACAAGTCGGGGTGAGGGTCCCTCATCTGTGTTGCCACATAATACACTACTTCTCCTTCCAGAGCAGCTTCACCTCCCAGAGCACCCCTCACAATGGTGGGTCCACCTGCTTATTTGGCAGTTAGACCACACCTAGCCCACTCACCACAGTGTCCCCTGATTTGACAGATTTAATAAACATTTGTTGAATCAATGAATATATTTTCCTAGCTTGAGGCCATCCCTTAGAAGAGGATGTTAGAGAAACCCTAGTGGATGGAGTTGGCTTCTTAATGGTTTTGTGGCTTTTCCAGTTTTGTCACTAGCATTTCTTCCAAGGCTGCCTACCGAGACCCCCTCCCTGAGCTGCCCTTCAAACCTCATATTCAGCCAAATACAGGCAAGCGTATCACCTCCTAAAGGCCCCATCTCCTGATACCATCAACTTAGGCATTAGATTTTGAGCATATGAATTTGGAAGAGACACAGGCATTCAGAACATAGCAGTTGGGAAATGAGGGCCAAATCAGGGAAGACACCAGTCCCAAGGGACTCCTCCCAGAGGTGCTGCTGTTTTGAAGATTATCATGTCCAGGATGCCACTGGAAATCGAGTGTTGGAAAACCTGGGTCTTATGTCACAATAGAGGGCCAACAAAGGCTAAAGAGTCTGGATTTCCTGTGGGATCAAAGCAGTGATAGATGGGATCTGGGTAGAGAAAGAAAATGAACTCCACCTATTTCAACATGTTGGCTAGGTACCTGCATGGAAATGGGAAAAATATTCTTTTCACCTGTTTCTCTCTCGTCCTGCATGGAATAGCCTCTATTCCAAGACCCTAACTTAGATTGGGTCCATTCAAACACACTTTGAAAAGCAGCCTAGGGACAAAATCATCTTTTATTACCTTGTTTGTCTGGGGGAATCTGTTCCACAATTCAAACAACAGACTTGCACATGAGCAACGGGACATACCCCATTTGCAGGATGGAGCTGTCTGGAAAATAAAGTACTAATCTGACCTCAGTGAAGAAAACAACCTGGTCTAGTTCTTTACTGACAGTGGTGGGAATTGTTAGTGTTTCAAATAAGACAGGAACAAGAATGACAACATTTAAGACTTTAGAGGGAAAAAATGTTTCTTTTCAAGAAAAAAACAACAAAAAAATGCAATAAATGGTCCTTACTGATCATTCTATGGGAAAAAAAATAAAGACTAAGAAAGTCAGCCCAGAGTTCCCAAGAAAAACTAATTATAAAGGTTTTAAGTGGATGAACTCTAGATCAAAGCTCAGAGTCCTCTGATAAGATCGTGTACTCATTAATAGAACACAGTGTCATCAACTTATTTTTAGCTCAGGAATCGGAATACTCTTAGCATCACATGATCCTAGTGTGACACAGGTGGCCTGTAATTAGGGCAGGTTTTGTTTTTCTCTCCTTGAGAGCAAAGTGCTAGGTTTGTTTGAGAAAAATAAGAACTACTCCTATTTAACGATTTCTTTTTTTCCCAACTCTGAGACCATATATTTTTATTGTATGTGGGCAGTTGTGCATGATTAAACAGGACACTTCTAAGCTTGAGAACAGATGCAATAGGCATTCCTCCATATATGTATTCAAATATAAACTTTAATAGTACAAATGTTACCACACTATGTGTTTAAAAAGCTACTTAGTAGTTTTCTGATGATGTTGTAACAAAATTACCACAAACTTGGTAATTTGTTAAACAATACAAATTTATTATGTCACAGTTCTGGAGATCAGTTGAGAGTGGGTCTCCCTGGGCTCAAATCAAGATATTGGCAAGACTTTGCTCCTTCTAAAGGCTCTAGGGGACAATTCGCTTCCTTGCCTTTTCCAGTTTCTAGAAGGCAACATGTTCCTTGGCTTGCAGGCCCCTTTCTCTGTCTTCACAGTAGCCAAGAGTCAGCAGCCCAACTCCTCCTCACCATGGTTCTGGTTTTCTGCAGGTACGAAAGGTATCAGATCTTAAGAAATCCTGGGCCAATCCAGGTAATCTAGAATGATCTCCCATCTCAAGGTTCTTTAACCTTAGTCATACCTGCAAAGTTCTTTTATCACGTACTCACAAGGTCTAATGATTAGGATGTGGACATTTTAGTGGGGGTAGAAGGTGGCATTATTCTGCCTGTTGCAGCCACTATAAAATTTCTAATTTCTTCCTCCCTAATATAAAATTAGCATGTGTTTTCTTTCATATTAAGGAAATGATCAAGTTGTTTATGATCTACATTGTGGTGGGGCAGGGGCCGGGGGGTGGGGGGGAACATGCATCTAATCCCACTATTGCTCTATTTTTAACAGAAAGGATTATGAGTAGTGTTTGCTCAGAGAACTTCGGATTTGACAGGAGCTAAGAGGGAATCCAATGCCCCTTAGCACAGAATCCAAACGCCTATGTCCATGTGTATTCCAACTGCACTATTTCACACTGGCCATCCCGATAGGCAGCCCCCTAGCACATTTTCACTTCTTGAAATCTTTGCCTCCTAAATGACATGGCTCAAGCCCTTCTTCTATCTTTTTCGGATTATGCTTCTTTTTCTTCTCTTTTAGCTTTTCAGCCAAAGCCTGATCTAATGGTTTGGGGAAGACAGCATTTAGTCCTACTCAGCCTTGGGCATTTATTTCCCTAGGGAATCCCATCTACCATGATTTCAACTACCATTGACAAAGCGATAGGACAACTATCTTGATCTTTAACCTGTGTTCTCCCTGGATCTCCACATTGAACTTGCACATGTCCATTAGCCATATATGTACCCTGATATCCTTCAGGGATACATTATAAGCACAACTGCAGCATTGTAAATGATGTTATCATGTAATTTCTGCCATCAAAAGATCTGATGACTTGGAGTTTGTGAATCTTTTATTTCTGTTTTTACTTTTTGTTTTGTTTTGTTTTGTTTTTGTAAAAATATATTTCCCCTTACGGTATTTGAAACTGCTCAGTGGACATACTCTCTGCTTTTATAAACCATAATAGATTTTTACAGCCATCAACAATTAAATGTCATTCAACATTTTGGTCACTAAATAATTTTTTGCCTCAGAAACTCCCTGAATATGACATTGTGCATATGAAGCTTTGGCTCTCCCTCCTTACATTGAACTACAACTCCACAGACATGGTCATGTGTGTTCCTAGAACCATTCCTGGTCTGGCAACCCATTTTCTTGATATCAACTTGAATTTGCTACAGATAGATTTTTATAACCTGCTGTAAATTGGCCACAATAGTCTCTTGAACACTGAAAAACATCCAATAATGTCTCATTAATTAAGACAGATTTTGACATTTTCTATATGTACCTCACACAAATTGACAGTTGCTCTTTCATCAAACTATTAGTTAGTTATCTACTGCATTCATTTCAGCATATTGAGTTTGCTGATAAAATATGACTTTCACTCTGAGACGTTGTAATATTTTGTTCTTTATTTCATTTTGAATTGGCATGCTTTTCGTATACTTACTTTGAAATATCTCACAGTCTAATTCCCAAAATTTCCAAAAATTGTGATTATTTGCTGATGAAATAAATTGTTTCTGTCTTCCTAATGATATTTTTCCAAAAAGTAAAAATTCCAAATATACATTTCATTTTATATTTTATAATTTTTGCAACCTGTTTTATACTTTTATCCAACCTGTTTTGAGGTTTATCAGCAACTTTTGTCCACAAAATATCGCAAAGCTAAAGTGGTTTCCAATGTATTTTATTTTATTTTTTTTAAGTCAGAGCTTTTTTACAATCAGAAATGCCTTATATTTTGAATTATACTTCTCCAGTATAAAATATTCAAAAATTAATTCGATTTTAATTAATAATAAAAATAATATACTCATATATTTTTAAAAATACACTTTTTATCTTTCATTTCTCTGGTACTTTCTATTATAATTTTTGAAACAACACATTTAACTCTATTGCTTTAGGCAATGTCAATTGAATCACTCTTTGATGTTAAATTCAGCTTATGTTAGTGTATAACGATTACATTCTATTCTGTAGCATTCGATAAATCATCCACACTTTACCTAAAGGACTATCTTGAAACTAAAATACTATAAATAGCATTTACCATGTTAAGATTATAGAGATATTGCTGCTGCAGAAATAAATGCTGCGTTCAGACTCCTGGAGCAAAAAATGTCATCATATATTACTGAACCAATACCATTTGCCAGAGAATGGCCCATTCATACTTTTGGGGGACCATCATTTAAATTAATTTATGTTCTTATTCATTTGTTTTGTTTCTTATTTTGTTTTTTGCTTCTTTTGAGCCATCCTCAGCTATTACTATATCACTATTTCTCACATTTCAGGTCATGCTCTCTTCTGGATTCCTGTTCCCTATTGCTCAAATAGATCCTTGTGTGTGTTTTCACATACACTTGTGTGGATAAAAAACTGCCCAACTGTCGGCATGTGTAAAATCATGTTCTTATTTTGCCCAAACACTGTGTCGGGTATTGGCTCAGCATAGAATTCTAGGTTCAAAATCATTTTCTTTAGAGCTTGGATGAACAAGCTCTTGCTTCAGGGGCTTTATGCTGACTTTTGTCTCTGCCAAAGAATGTTCTTCCGGAAGATGCACGCATACTTCCTTACATCTTTGGGCTCTGTGCTCAAAAGTAACTTCTGAAGGAGACTTTGCCTGAATACTTTATCTACACTGCTACTCCCCTCCTCTGTCAACATTTCATAGTTCCCTTACCTGCTTCCTTTTTTTCTCTCTTAAGCTTTTAAACCATCTAACATTGAATGTGTTTTATTCGTCCATCTGTGCATTGTTGGTCTCCCCCAACTAGGACATAAGCTTCACGAAGGCAGGGGTGTGTATCTAGAACAGTGCTCAGTACACAGAAAATGCTGAGTAAATACTTTTTAAATGAATAAACAAACTGTGAAGCCACTGTCCTTCTGTCTTCTAGCTCCTCTAAAAGAAAAAATTCTGGAGTTCAAGTCTCTCTGTTCCTTTCTAGATAATCTGACGTGTATTTGTGCTTCATTCACTCCGTAAGCTTTTAGGGTTATCTTTTCATTCTTGCTCTTTCAAAATTATATGTTATGTTTCCAAGAATGGCTCTTGTTTGTAATTATTCTTTTTTGCTATTTTCCTCTGAAAATTTAAATCTCTTTCAGCTCAAGGACACTTTTCTTATCATTTCTTTATTCTACTCTTCTCTTCCATGAACTTCACCCTTCTCTCTGAAAGTCCTCAATCTATTTCTCATGTCTCTAAGAGTATCTCTTAGTTGCTCTACTTTTGTTTTATGAACTGAAATTTTCTCAACATTCTTTTCCAGATAACAGCTGGCTCATCAATTAAATCCATTCTATTAATTTTTAATTTCAATAATCCTCTTTAATAAGAACTCTTTTTTGTTCTCTAGTAACTCCACTTTCAAAGTAACTTATTCATGTTTTATGAAGGAATTATCTTCTCATTGCTCACTAAACACTAGCAAGAAACCTTTACATTCTTTTCTGTTCCATGAAGTTTCTCCGTATCAGCTGTTTTGCTTGATGGTCTTGATTGCTTTATTTCATGCTCTTGAACTTTTTGTTTTATCTTCATGTTTTGCATGGAGGTTGTGCCATGTAATACAGGTAGTTGGCATATTTTTTTTATAGTTGCATGGTTTGCATTCCTCATAGGTTTCCTCCATGACCACTTGGCCCCTCTGTAAATCCTGGTAGGCAAGCTCCTCTGAAAAATGATGGATAGGTAACTATTCCCTGGATAGGTAACCAGGGAATCCACAATGGCCATCGTAAGATACAAGTTACTCTGACTTATTAGTTTAATCTTTTTCTGTCTTGAAAGAAGGTGCTCGTCTTTTTTTTTTTTTCTTTTAACTTCTTCTCTGTCTTCTGCAGAGAACTAGGCTTACCGTAAGTTTCATTATATTTCTCAGGGACCTTGCTAAACATGGGGTCTGCTTTCTCTAGATAGCAGCCTTTAGGCTTTAGATACATATTTTGAAAAAAGAAGAATCTCAAAGACCAGCTGTACTAAGCATTTTAAACTAATTAGTCCTATTATTTGTACATCTAATTTTCACCTTGACACTTCTCCAAGGAATCCTGGGAGAAGCCGGCGTCCTTTGTCGTCCTGAGTTGTAGCTTCTCTACTTCAGGTCCCCCGGCCCTCTGATCCCAAAGGGCTTCTCTCTCGCAGAAATTCCTCAACATTTCTTATCTGCTGAAGATCTTCAATATTATTTCCCAGCACTCTGTTAGAGTTTAATTTATTTTTAGTAGTATGATTTTCTGTCATTCGAATTGGATATTGATAAGGCGAAAAGGTAGACAAATTCCTCCATATCGAACGCTCATTCGTAGGAAAAAAAAAACAACCTGAGAACAAATGCCATGGTCTTCATATTCCAGCCATTGAAAACATATAACAGGGGACTCTAAAAACTTAACAATTATCCTTAAAATTATTTAAATTTTATTTTGAAAAATATTTTAGAACTTCAGAGCTGTAGACAGGATTTCAGACTGTAAGTATCTCTCCCTCTACATATCCCAGCAGCAGATACTCAGTGATTGACATATAATAGAGAATTAGTCAGGCTACATAATCACAACCAATAGCATTGATTGACTTTTAGGTAAACACAGTATTTTGTTGTTGTTGTTGTTTAAAAAAAACAACACAGAATTTATTTTGACTTTATCTCTACATAATAATATTTCCCAACAAAAAACCATAACTATTACAGTAGAAATATTAAAAGACAAAAGAAGAGGGAGATATGTGCATTCCAAATGATGCAAAGGTCTCCAAGAACTGATATCAACAAATAAGTTGGGGGAAGAACATCAGCCAGGCAGAAAGGATGTCATTGCCAAACAAGTTACATCAGGTTCTTTCAAAAGAAAGAAAATGTGATTTCTATTTCTCAACTTAAATATCTGACCGTGTATTTTCTGACAGGTAGAGCACGTTTACAAGAGTGATTTTATTATCCTAAAAATTTGCCTCCTCTCTCCAAACCCTTCCTCAACCCCTAAATTGCTAATTATTTGCTTTACTTCATCTTATACAGACAGCTAACAATTTTTTTCTACACCATGCATTCATGTATTTTATTTGAACTAAGAAATTTGAAAGCACAATAGTTGTCCTTTCTATTACTAGTTTAAAGTCATTCACTTGAACTACTCCAGCTGTTTCTTTTCATTAAAGTAATATTTAGAAACACAGAGATGCCATTTTTTACTGCACTGACAACATCACGAGGTATTCATGGCTCGAGAATAAGTTTTAGAAATCTCAGAGCGGGGCTTCCTATTTAAATCGAAGGTCTATACTTTCTTTTGTTCCCATATTAAACTTGAGACACCAAAAGTAAGTCACTTTTCGCTCACCATCCAGGAAATTTCACTCAGAAGGTTTTAATATACCATCTAAATATACCATCTTTACAGTCTTACGTTCTTTGCTTCCAAAGAGATGATAAGGCTAAAAGTCCATAAAACTAGTTAAAACAAAGGAAAAGAAAAGACTCAAGGAATCGTCCCTAAGATGGGGACAATTGCCCAGGGCCAGATAACAGAGACAAAATCTCTAACAGATATTTCGAATAAAGTTTATTATTTTCATTGGTCATGCAAATTTATTGAATTTTTAGAAAACCAATAATAAAAGTATTTTTATGAAAATAAACAAAAATTTAAGATACATGAAGCTTCTAGTTTGTTGGATTATAAATCTCTGATTATTTAAAAACAAGTACAGAATTTCTAGGATCTTTGGAATATTCTGATAAGAATATTGTCTTAAAACCTATGGACTTCGTAGTCTTTAGTAGAAACTAAATTTTGAGAGATCCTTGCTCAGAGATAATAAAGACATAAAGAAAAAAACATAATGTACCTTTGGGGCCCTGCTAACTGCTTAAAATACCACAGAAAACCCAGCGCTCCCTGTTCTGCGTCTCATCATGCATGCCAATCACTATGGCTCCTGCCTTTGTCTTCATCCTTGACAACTCAATTCCCAAAAGTCAAGTCAGATCCTGAAATTATTGTGGGGAGGAATAAATGGTGCAGAAAAACCCAGCCACGTCACAATCCTCTGTGCAGAAAAGCCACGAGATCAGCATCTAATCTTTACATGAACTCAGGTAGGATTTACATCTGTCTGACAGGGTAAATTCAGTTCAGTAACTTTCATACATTTTTCATTCTATTGCTCCTGGCCTCTTGGACATTTTAAAAGAACTATTTTTTTTTCAAAGATGGCAAGAGATGAACCCTAAAAGACTGGCTCTTTCTAAACCCTGGTGATTCAAGACAAATCTATGAAAGTTCCAATAGTCTTTAGGACATTGAGTTAAGCGTGTGTGCCTGTGTGATTGTAACAGCAGTTCACCATCCATTCACGTTTGTCAAGTGGAGGTACAGAAACATTAGAAAGAAAGGATAGTGATTCCGTTAAAAAAAAACAAAACAAAACAAAAAAACATAGCCTCTTTTCCTCTGATAGTTCGTAAGTCTTCCATGGTAGAATTTTCACTGAAAGCACCAGAATAATTAGATTCCTGACAGGTGAAAACAAATCACTTCTGAATGGGATCTTAGACCTTTCACCCAAATTTTTTCAATACCTTTTCTCTGCATTCATCATGAACTTTGTAGAGTTCCAACTCTGTATCTTTCTCATGACATAAAAAAAGAAACAATAACCAAAAACCTGTTTTGTTTTGTTTTGTTTTGTTTTGTTTTAAAGCTTTGAAGATTCCTTAGACTTTCCTGAAATACTCACTCTTTGGTGAAATATGTCTGAATTGGAAGAGTATGTTCTAGGAAAATATTAATTTCTTAAAAATTTTTAAAAGCATTTTTAAATTTTTTAAACCATGATTTGAATTAATACCTAAACTTCTGGAAAGTTAACAATAGGAGATTTTGTCACATCATCTTTCCTAAGTTTCTTGCAGACATCATTTTATTTTTTGCTGTTTCCCAGTGATTAAAAATATACAATATGCAGGGAATACAGTTAACATTAACGTAATGGTGAGGTGGAGAGCCAGAGGAGAGAAAGAGCAATTAGAGGGAT
>NW_011889017.1:1825349-1830624 GCF_000151845.1 Pteropus vampyrus
CGATGTGCTATTATGTATCATATTGACTGCATGTACCCCCACGTGTCTGGATCAGCTTAAGTATCTGTATGCTTGTCTGCTTAGATATCTCTGCCTCTGCTTGTCCCTTTGTCTGTGCTTCTGTATATTTGTCTGCCTTCATTTCTCTTTTATAGTTCTTTTTAATCTGATCATATTATATAACTATGCTATATTTTTATTAATTTTTTCTGGTCTTTGTTCCCTATTCTTAATTTAGATTTATGATGACTAGAACACTTGATTTGCTTTTTAAAAAGCAAATAAAAGGAAGTAGCTTTTTATTACAAGCACTAATTGATTTTTCCTGCAGTGTACTCAGTAGACAAGAAGATCCCCTGTCCCTGACATGTGGCCTATGATAAGGACAACTTGGCCCCATCATCACTTCTACCTCTGCACAACCTGAGTGAAGAGTGCCTTTCCGAAGAAGAGGCCCTGGTGACACACCAAAAGCATAGGGTCTTCTAGCGAATGAGAGAACTGATACCATAGTCCAGGTAATAATGCACAAGAACACAGAGGATCCGGGTTTGTAAAGCAAATAGAAGGGGACACAGCGAATCCTGCCCTCTGATGTTGCGATCTAGTAAAAGAGATTTCAGAGTTCCATGTGCAGAGTCATTGCTTCGGGTGGCATAAAGAAATAAATTTGAGTCAATTTAATGAGATACCTTGAGACCACTGGCAATGCTGAGAGATTAAAAACCACCTGATTTTCCTTCCGATTATACATCGTCCAAGAATCTCACTACAGATAAACTTGCTGACAAAAATTCACAGCGCATTCACCTGGTAATAGCTTCTAAATTAGTTGGTCTTGATTAACAATTCATAATAATGTTTTCAAGTAGGAGCCTAACTCAAAAACAGTTGCTGGTAAACCCCCAAGGAAGGGGAAAGGGAAAACGCCTTTGCACTTTAGGTTTTAACTTCTGTCTAGCAGAAAATTGTGCGACCCTCAAACTGTAGTCGTTGGTAATGGGGCATATGATTTGATGCCCTAAGATAAGCATGGGCAGCTTTCTGAAATATCTTAGGGGAAAATTTTACATTTTAAAAACCGGGATATATTCTGCCTTAGAATATATCATTCACAGTATATGATAAAGAGTAAGATTTCAAAAGAAGTCTCAATTTATATATGGCAAGGTTCTTCAGGTAGTGACCCCCCATTCTCTTGAGGTCCCTCACCTCTACCAGGAGGACTCTTGAGGACTTGACTGCTTTCCTCCTTCCCTCTTTCTGACACAAATGCCAGCCCCCTTGACCTTTCTTCAGCTAGGTATGCTTTCTTTCAGCTACTCTTTATTAACCTATATCTATCTACCTCATAACAGAACCACTGAATCTCTGAACTGGAACAGATCTTAGAAATCATTGTCTGATGCCTTCACTTACAGGTCGAGAAATTATATCTGAGTATCTGGGAGTGAAGTGGCCCAGTCAAGGCCACGCAACTAGATAACGCAGAGAAATGTCAATAACGAAACATCCTAATCACCGTGCTGATCAAATGCTGTTCTCTATGATAGTTTTCAGAAATGCTCAATGACTCCACTAACTTATAAGAAATCCCTATACACACCACCCACATCTGAAGGATCTATATCAAAGAAATGGGGGTATTTTGGGTAACATTAATAGTGTACTAGCAATGTTAGACAAGTTCCCAGAAACAAACCTTTCGTATGGATAAGTAGTTCCTTTCCCCTAAAGAAGCCTGGGGCAACTAATATGACACCAGATGAGACGCTGCCCAATTCAAGAGCGGAGCCAGAGAGTTTCATGTGTGTGATCGGTTAGCTGCTTCAAAGATCAGAGACCAAAGCTTTCTTCTTTAGGTCTGCCAGAATGAATGCACTCAGACTCTCTATTCTATTTATTCATTTAGCTTTTTATTCAATAAGTGCAGCCTGCAGAAAGATCATATCTCTATTTTTGGAGGGCAGTGGACCTTCCATTTTTGCCCCTTTGGATGGAGTCCCCGTAGATGGTACACTGACAACCTGGACTTCCACTTTCCTGCTGATGGGATTTCAGCAATTTGTCATCCCCTCCCAAGTCACCATCTGAGAGCGTGACGTCAAGGCGCACAGCCCTCCTTCATGGCCACTGGGAATAACATAATCAAAGGTGCTCCATCTTGGGCACCAGCGCCAGGGTAAACGTATTGATAGCAGATTCTCAATTAGCTATTTATGGATCAGACGCTTTGTGAATTTTCCATGGAGAACTTATTTGCTTCTTCACTCAGCATGGCTCTGAATCTTTCTCCCTTGATATCTAAGCTCAGGAGAGCTGCCTGAACACGACTTAAGTGGTTATTTATGTTGTGAGATTATCAAGCATTATTTGTGCTTTCCATGAATGAAATACGTTTAGTTCTAAAATGAGACAATGCAATTCACTGACGTGTCACTTTGTTTGTGCCTTCATAAAAACTTATGTTTAATTTGTGATACAAAGAGTGCCCACTAGAAGGAAAATTGCTTTCTTTTCTATTTGTAATGCTGATAATTCATAGATTTTAAATACAAGCAAAAATACTTTTCAAAAGTTATGTGATAACTATGAAAACGATCCATGTATATAGAAAAACTGATAAAATATAATCACTAGTTTTCTATTTCAAAATGGCTGTTTTTTTAAACTTTCTAGGATATCTTAATATTTGATAGAATTTAATGTCCTTTAGGTAAATACCAAGAAATGCGATTGCTGAACTTTATGGTAAGAGGATGATCAGCTTTGTAAGAAACCACCAAACTGTCTTCCAAATAGACTGCACTATTTGCAGTCCCATCAGCAAAATGACTAAGAGTTCTTGTTGCTCCATGTCCTCGGATTATTTGGCACTGTCCTCGCCCCTCTCCACACTTCAGTTTCACCATCAATGAAAGAGATGATTGAAACAAAACATCTTTAAGGTGTATCAGTGATTGCATCTGGGAGCCTATATTCTATAGTATTTGTCACGTTAGGCTGTTTCGTGGTGTGTCGCCTAATACTAGTCAAGGTCCCTTGTGTGTTTGCTGAGAGTTAGCAATAGTGAGGATGATTTGGGAACTGCTATTGGCTAAGCAGTGTTCCCTCCCCCTCCAAATTCATATGTTGAAGTCCTAACCCCCTTAGAATGTGGTTACACTAGGAGATAAAGCCTTCAAAAGGCAATTAAAATAAAATGAAGTCATATGGGTTGGCTTTAATCCAGAATGACCAGTGTCCTAATAAAAAGAGGAGACCAGGACATAGACACACACAGAGGGAAGACCATGTGAGGACACAGGAGAAAGATAGCCATCTGCAAGCCAAGGAGAGGGGCCTCAGAGGGGGCCAACCCTGTCCACACATCAATCTGGGACTCTCAACTGAGGAGATGATGTTGGATTTAAGGCTGCCATTTGCTGACCTCTGGTTCTCATGGTTAATCTGTCCTTTCTCTTGTAGGACTAGTGAATTCTACCCTTCTGCCAGACCCAATTCCTCGGAGCTGGTTGGGATTACACAATGCTTTGTCCCCTGAGCCCTTAGCAAGGCCAGCCAGGTCTATTTGAAATGGTAAACAAACCTCAGCCCCACACAATAGTGACATTTACCTCCCTCATGTTCGCTCTCAGAATCTTCCACCTCATTTGGAATGTATTAGTCAGAGCCCTTTGAAAGCTGATGCAACGTGGGCCTGGAACTCTCAGGAACAAGGAGTGATTGTGCTGGAACTGGATCGCAGCTCCTGAGAGCTGGGAACTGATTACCTAAATGGTGGTCTACTGACTTGAGGAAAGCGGGCTCCCATCCCTTCTCACACCTGCCCTCATCAGCTAAGCATCCGGATCTAATCACATGCAAGGCTAGTATGCCCTGCATTCACTTCCATTTCCCATCATCTCTGGTTTGCACCTTCTGATCCTTCTTTCTGCTCTGTCTCTGGGTCTGAAGATTGGGGCCTATATTAAAAGCTGGGCACCCTCTGGTAGATTGACACCATGAATGGAGGATGATATAACTTTATGGACCGCCCATGGTTTGGAGTTTTGCTGGGTCCTCACAATGTACCAGGCAGTTACTGAATGAAGAGAATGAGAGAAGACAATCCAGTGCGTAGGACTCAGGACAGCTTGCTGCTCTTGTCTGCTGGAATATTTATTTTTTCCAGGCCGTGGTGTTTGATAAAGGATAGCTCAGAAGCTCCATCGCCTCCTTGAAAAACACCAGCCTCAGAACAGGCAAGGGACGGAGTGCTCTCCTACTTATAGAGGACAATTTCAGAGCCAGGATGCCCAGGACTGGGAGCCTCCATGACATTCTATCCTTCAGCTTTGTGCTGCACGTCCTGTCCCCATCGATTCTCTTTTCCTCTCGCACACACATGGTTGCTGTATGCACACAACTCACTTCCCAACATCTAATGAACATTTGCAGACATCAGAAAAATGGAAAGAATTATGCAATGGACACTCATATACTCACTGCCTGGAATCTACAATTTATAATTTCTCATACATCTATCAATCTATTCATCTCTCTATCGATGTGTCGATCTATTTTACTTTTTATGTGTTTTTTAACACCTACAGCACCTGGTATTACTAGGTGGTCTCCCATCCAAGTATTTTTACATATTTTGAAGTAAGTTGTGAACATAAGCACACTTCATCCGTAAACACTTTAACATGCATATTATAAACTAGAATTCAATGTTGGTTTAGGGTTACCTTTTTCAAACCCTATCATTCAAATTTAATAATGTATGAGTTTTTTTTTTTTTTTTTTTTTTTTTTTTAGAATTTCACAATACTTCTAAGAACTGGAAGAAGAGCAAAAATAGTTCTGGAAACTCCAATTTTTAGAGGCAAAACTCTGTTTCTTTTCTTCATTTACAAAGACTAGAGTTGGAATTGAATTAGATGTTAGGGTTCAACTCCTCCTTATTATTCACGAAAAAAAAGAAAACAGCGGCTCAGTCCAGAAAGTCCAGGGGATTAGCTCAGGGCACAGAAGCTCAGCACAGAGTGGGGGGCTCAAAGCCAGGTATCCCAGCTTCATCTCTTTTAAAGCTTTCCTTCCCACCACTTGATTTTCTCTCTTCTCTCTCCACTCTCGCTTTTTCCTCTCCCTCTCCCTCTCCCATCCTCTTTTCCACTCTTACTTTCCTCTCAGGCTTTCACTCTCTCTCTCACAAGCATGACCCATAGTCAGGATAATCACGTTCTCTACTGTGCTGCCTGATCGTGGGCCGGCTGCTTCAGGAAAAAAA
>NW_011889017.1:1831304-1856034 GCF_000151845.1 Pteropus vampyrus
TTACTAACACGGCATGTTATTCTTTTAAAAATTTACTATCGAGCTGCATAAAGCCTCTCATTCTTTTCATAGAAAAGGTCAAATCTTCAGGAGAAACACGAATGCCTGGGCTTCTGAACTGCAACCGGAGCATCTTCCGCTGCTGAGAGGTCCAGCCTTCTGAATGGGCAGAGGGAAGATCCGACGATCCCACCTCTCCAGCACACACTACGTATGGTCTTACCGGCCCCAGTCACCCGCCTACTTCCCGACCACTGAGAGTTTCCCTCCTGTAGATCACTTTTCCTCAAAATGCAGCCCTTCCATGCTCAAGGTACAAGGATGGTTTGGAGGGAGGGAGCAAAGAATATTGACAAAGCAGATTCCCAGGCTCTTGCCAGTCCTGTTGAATTGGACTATCTGAGAGTGACCACTAGAATCTTTACGGGAACCAGGAACATGAACATGAAAATCTGAATCTAAATGTAAAGAGCAAAGAGAACACATGCACTTATTATCAATATCTTTATTTCCTTTCTGATCATTAATGACTAAGTCAGAAAAAAAAATCATTATTATAAAACATTGAAGGAGATATAGATCAATGCTTTTCAAGTGCCCGCAGTAAAGAAATAATTTACATATTTGTAAGTTTCCAAGTCTTCACAGACAAATATGTGGTAGTACCAGGCTATTACACAGCTTATACCATGCTCAAACTACCACACAAATTTGACAGGATCTAATTGGATATACATTGCTTAGACCAGCGGTTCATGTGCTGGGAAGGTTTGACAATGTCAGATTACTGAAAACATATCTAAATCCTCACTTTTGATTTCTGTAGTTATATCATGTTGTAGACAGACTGCAAAGAGTTCAAGAATCCACACAGGTCCACAGACCCTGCATAGAGATGTCGTACATGGACATGAAGAGACTCGCACAGCACTGAGCAAAGAGACGACACTAAGAAGTAAGGGTGGTGGCGATCAAGTGAGGCCCGCATTTGCATCAGGCAAGACACAGCTCCTGCTGACCACTGTAGCAGCCACAGCGATCAGCAAATAACTGGAAATAACTGACCAGGGAGGTAATAGTTCCCATCACCATCACATCACCTGTGGTGGATGGCTCGCCTTTTAGATATCACACCAGTGCAAGTCACATCGCGCATGCCTTCTGTGTACCTGACTCGAAACTGTTCTATAAAAGTGCTCCCCCCGGTACCCCGAACCCTTTCTTTGTATGCTTTTGAAACTTTTCTATGAAATCTTCCCTAAAATCCTAACCAAAATTCCCTATGCCCTCTTCTCTCTCTGAGAAACCAGCTATCTCAGAGCTCTGACAAGAGAATGCCGTTCACCAGGGGAGAGAGTGTGAAAAAGCAGCTCTCACCTTAGAGGATGTGTAGAAGGGGAAAACCCCCCAACCTCGATTTTTTTTCATACTTCAAGCTGGATGCAGAGACTGTGTCTTCATGCACCCTCATCCTCGTAGCTGTCTAAATATAGCCCCTCCAGTCTATGGGAAAAGTTCATGTGCCCTTGAAATTCATGTCTTTTTGATCCCACCACCTCTACCACTATTGTTTATCTATTACCCACTTACTCACCTCAGTCACTGAAGCACTGAACAGTTGATCTTCACTGAGCTGGACTGGGCTTGGTCTCCAACTCAGGTACTGCTGGGCTTTTGGGGCGACTTCAGCTTTCTCACAAACATGCCATCTGACACCTCCGTTGCTAGAACACCTCATCTCTAATCACCCCCACTCTCCTCCTCTTCATCTTCTTACTTGTGGCCACACTTAAGACCCTACAATCACCCAGGATGTCACACCTCTGATATCATAAATTAAAACTTGCTTCTCTGATCATAATCTCTTATTTTTCTAGGTCATTACTTTTATTATTTTCAATTCTTCAATTTTCTCTGATTTTATTATTTTCAATTCTTCAATTTTCTCTGAATGTTCCATCCATAAATGCTCTCCTTCCTTCCTGTCAAGTCACTTCCCTCCTTGAGGTCCATTGCGAGATCCATTCTCCATGTCCCCAACAATGCCTCAACTCCCTATGTCCCAACCGCTTCACAGAATCCTAACAAACTCCATCTCTAACTTCTCGGTATTTTTATACTATATTTTATGCCAGAACAGGCAAGGTCACCAAAAATTCATGGTCACCCTCCTAGACTGCAATCCCAAATGTGATGAACAGCTCAAACAACCTCTCACACAGGCATTGGTTTTAGGAAAGGTTCGAGGAGGTGGAGAAGAAGTTACATCACAGCAAAGCAAATCACTTACGCTAAGCATTAGAATCCTTTGTTATTAAATGCCCTTTAGCATTTCACCTTGGTGCCCCTTCTCAGCAGAGTCTAGCTGCCAGTTCCTGCTCAATGCTTATACAGAATAGCTGCCACCTTATCTGTGGCTTTCCTGTAGTGCTTGCACTTGGTAAGCCTTCAAGGGTTTACTTTCTTTCACCTTGAAAGGGTCTATCTCTTTGGCTCTTAAATTAAACAAAGATCACCACCCGTGTAAAAAAAAAATGATCCAGCAGGCATTAAAATACTCTTGCTGGTATCTGTCTAACCGCGAGACTAGGCTTTGGGGTTGGGTGTAAAAGGGAGGGAAGATTTCCACATCTGCCTCACCTGCCGTTTACCTAGTATCTGATATAATGCTCATACCTAGCAGGCACTCGTGAAAACGTATTATATAAATGGAGAGATGGACAGATGGACGCACGAACAAGTAAGTGATGGAGTGAATGTGTCATCCCATGGAGGCTGCAGAAGTTTCAAACTATGCACACAGATTCTTCAGTGCCCCTCCCTTCAAAAGGACAACGTGATTCCCCTGGCTTGAGTGTGGACTGCAGGTAAAGACTCACTTCTAACAGATAAGATGGAAGCAGTGATGTGTGACTTCCTTCCTCTCTTGTTTGAATCACTCACTCTGGGGCAAGCTATGTCTGAGGACACTGAAGTAGCCCTATAGAAAGACCCACGGGGCCAGCAACTGAGGCCTCTTGCCAACAGCTATGGGAGTAAGCTCCCTCAGGCCTTCAGATGACCTCGGCCTTGCCTGCAACCTCATGAGAAACCTTAAGCCAGAACCACATGACTAAGCTATTCCCAAATACTGACCCATAGAAAATGTGAGATAATAACTGTTTGTTGTGTAAGCTGCTAATTCGGGGTGATTTGTTTTGCAGCAACTGATAACTAAGACAGAAACTAAGTGCAGGAACCGAGAAAGGACGATGCAGAGTGCAGAGGGGGAACAGGCCAGTTCCAAGAATAGGACCTTGCCTCAACCCCTAGTGGCTAGAAAAACGTTATCAACCCCCAGGGCATTGGGGCTTGCCCCTGGATTACACACTCTCTGTGTGCACCAAGCAGGTTACAAGCCGTCATTGCTCCATGATACAGTTTACCCGCAGAGCACTCTGGTAAGTCACAATTATTTTGCCAAGTTTCAAGTTAAAGAACTCCATTTAGAAACTATTAAGCTGGAATATCTGTAAAGCTCCCTGCTGCACAGTGAGGATCCAAAGAAAAACTGTCCTTGCTTTGGATATTTCCAGGGAAACTAACTCCTATCTCCACATTTCTTTTCCCCCCCCCCCAAATAAAATGAGTAAATATATCTTTCATGATGGGAGAACTTAAGAGAAAATAGTGAAAAAAAAGAAAAAAACTGAGCAATCACTAACAGACTTGGCGTACCTTCAGTCACAGGTGTTCATCACTGAGTGTCATCCTTGCTCTCCCTCACACCGCTCATAGGACGTAGATGTGCTTGCAGGCACGTGTCCTCGCCCACTCGGCTTGCCATTTCCCAGCCAGCGCAGAGAGAAGTGGTTCGGTTGTGGTTTTAGTAGTTTCTCTTTTCTACGTCTTCTGGCGGGATACAAAACGCTGGGTGATCAAGACCTGTTGCGGAGGCAGCTAGCTATCTTTGTGGGTGCGTTGCAACCCCAACAATCAGAAATGAACAGATGGTCTTAGTATCTTAGCAGCGTGGGCGCCCCCATCGCAGACGCCTATTATCACCAGGCCCCCATGTGAGGAAGCCTGGGGCATCATCCCGCACGGCCGCTTCCGTCAGATCAGTTTCAGCAAGTTTCAGAGTTGAGGGCTGATAGCTGAAAATCTTTACATTTCTCTCTCTCTCTCTCTCTCTCTCTCTTCCCCGCCCCCATGTCTCTTCTCATATTCCTTCATTGACACCATATTTCAAAATTTATTTCTCTTTTATCTATCAATTGAATATCACCCTCAGCCAAGTTTACAAAGAGCACTACAATCATGATTAACCATTGATGATTCATAACTACCCTAATAAAATTAACCTACCTGGAGAAATTAATTATGCCTTAGCCTGACATCTCCAAATTGGTACAACTTATAGACAGTTCCACAGAAGAACTTCAATGATGACTAAGGTTTTCTGGGAAAAAATTAGACAGCAAGATTAAACTATTTAGTCTGGAAATAAATGTTATGAGGCTGTGTAATATCTTCAAGCATCATGAAACTTTATATCTCGGTTTCCATGGAAGACAGACATGAGGAAATGAGCTGATGTGTTAGTCTGATGGGAATGATAGTAATAGCTGGTGAGCGGATGGGGGAGGTAAGAGGAAGGACAGTACGCAGAGAAACGTGGGCTCTCTCTCTGCATAATTTTTTGGCTTTTATTTCTTTTCACTGGTAGTTTTCACACTATTAAATTAATTCATGCTCATGTTGTATATTTTCCAGACACAAACTAATGTGTTTGTATGTGTACTCATGTTATCTCCTTTTACAAACACAAGTGGGATTGCATTTAGTAGGCTATGGTGGAATGTGTTGTTTTATTTAACCACAGATCTTAAGCATCTTTATAGAACAGTGTCTCTAAAGCTATCTCATTATTAGAAAGCTTAGACTTTCATTGTATATATGTGCCATCGCTGATTTCACCATTCCTCCATTGGACAGACCTTTGTGATATTTCCATTGTTCATAGAAGTCATGCCCATATCTTTGGGCACTTATATGACTGTGTCCATAGAATAAATTCCTAGAAATGAAAATAAATTGCTAGAAACAGAATAACTGAATAACTTCAGACTGATATTTAAATAAACCAGGGGTTTTCACACTTGAGCGTGCATCTCAAATGCCTGGAGGGCTAATTAAAGATGAATTCCCAGCTCCCAGCTTGGAGTTGCTGATCTGGAAGGGGCCCTAGAATCAGCCTCCGAAACATGGTCCTAGGTGATGTTGCTGTTGCTAGTCCAGAGACCACTGAATTAATCCATCTGCTTGCTGTTGGAAGCGGAGACATAAGAGCTGACCTGTGGAAGCCAGATTTAGTGTTCTCCTTTTTCCAAAAGCACCAGGAGCATACATTTCAGAGTCTGCATATCGGGCTGCCCTGCCTCATCCCTGCCAAGGCAAGCGAGGAAACAGTTCCCTGGGGAGAAGCCTGCCAGCCCGCCACCCACCGCACTGTAACCCGGAACTCTTGCATTTCAAGCCCCCCCACCCATGCCTGTTCCTTTTCAGAGCGTAGCCCCAATGCCATATGGCTTCCAGTGGTATTTAGCATGTCCTCTGTGAATTTTTCCTCCCACCTTTTAATGATGTCCAAGACGCACAACAACAACCACCAACACCAAAAGTCTTACATCTCTGACACACAGTTCCCATGTTATTTTAGAAAAACTCTTTCCCCACACTATGGCAGAATAAACTTAACATAATGCCCCTTCAACTTTGTATTAAAAGTTGAAGTGTACCAGCACTAACCCCTACACCTCCTCTTTTCCCCGGTAACCGCTAGTCTATAATCCACGTCCATGAGTGTTTGTTTGTCCTGTTCATTTGTTGCTTTTAGGTTTATATTTCACATATAAGTGATATCATGTAATTTTCAGCTTTTTCTGTCTGGCTTATTTCGCTTAGCGTGATTATCTCGAGGTCCATTCATGTCGTCACAAATTCCTGATGCCTGACATCGGTCGGGAGCCGGGATCATGTGGGCTTGACTTTGTATGATGATGAAGTCTCCATCAATAAGCACCACAGGAAGTCTCCGAGAGGCCACAGTGACTCTGAGGATTGTCTTTGCATTACAGGTCACAGAGGGGCGGGGCTGGATTGCTGATCACACTCTTGGAGCATAAGATTCTTGCTGCTCTGAGGCACAGGGCTGTAATTGGATCCAAGCCCTGGGTCAGCTCCTAGAGTTCCAGGCAGTTAGCTGCTGGGAAAGAGGCAGAGCGGCCCCATCCGCACCCCTCTACAGGGTCCCTCAGCCCTTCTGAAGGAATGCCAAACTTCTGAGAGTCCCTGAGAAATTGGAGCTGAGCAGACCCTAAAATAGGACTGCGATGCCTGAGCAGCGGGAAACCAAGTGAGGTGCTGGGACCACTCCAAAGGGAGCTTCCAGCTGCCTCAGAAATATCCTCAGGACTGCAAGGATCAAGTAGTAGGAAGCCCCTCAAGACTGAGTTCTTATCTTTACATCATCTATTACTGAAACTGAGACAGTAAATATTATAACCCTTGTTTTCCAAATGAGGATAGTAAGGGCCAGAACATTTCATCACTCTACACAGAGGTGGCACTGATGGGCTGGACCCAATGCCTTTCTTCCAATGCCAGCCCCTTACTCTCCAATCCACCCAAGCAATACCCAGATTCACAAGGGTTTTACATGCATCTCCTGTCTCCAGAGTTCACTCCTGGCCCTGCGCTAAGTGTTCACTTTCTCACAGGATCGACTGCCAACCAAGAAGTCCCTGCAAGGATTAGGATATGGAAGGCTCCTGTGTCATATGCCCATGGCCACATGCTTTGGGCATTTGCAGGTTTAAAAGGTGGTACCAAATGCACTGATTGAGTTGTTGGCATTTCTGGCATCCCTGGTTACTCTCTGTGGATGCAGGGTGAGTCACCAAAGAGGGCGTCCCCACAGCAAACACAACTGAGGAGGCGGGGGCTGGGGGAGGTGGTGCAGGGACAGTGTGCCTCAGGGACACAGCCCCTTATATAGACCTGGCGTGCAGGCTCAGGACAGGCAACTCACGTCAGCACCCCATGTCACTCTGACAAGCTGGAGCCCTCTGGTCTGGGGATTACCCAGGAAAGCAAAATACACTCTCTTGTCATTTAATATGTTGAGGAGTCATTAACAAGATGTTAGCAAACAGTGAAGACTAAGCCAAGGGCAGGACAGCCAGAACTGCCATTTCACTGACCTTCAGAGCTGGCAAGTGACCTAAGGGAGGTGCTGTGCATGTATGCATGTGCACATGTAAGTGTTTGTTCGTGAGTGTGTGCCTGTGAGCTAATGTATATGTGAATGCTTGTGTACTGTGAGTGTGTGAGTGTGCACTCATGTGTGAGTCCATACTGGTGAGGGTCTTAGTCTGTTAAAGCTGCTGTAACAAACTACTACAGACTGGGTGGCCTATAAACAACAGAAATTCATTGCTCACAGTTCTGAAGGCTGGAAGTACAGGATTGGGGTGCCAGCCTGGGAAGGTGAGGGCCTCTTCTGGTTGCAGACTTTTTCTGGTTGCAGCAGAGAGTTCTGTGAGATCTCTTTCATAGAAATGTTAATCCTATCATTCTTCACAACCTCATCTAATCAAAGGCTCCACCACCAAATACCATCAAATTGAGGGTGAGAATTTCAACGTGTGAATTTGGGGAGGACACAAGCATTCAGATCATGAGTGAGTGTGTTTGTGTGTGAATGCATGAGCCTGCATGTATGTGTGTGTGCACGTGTGAGTATGTGCATGTATAAGTGTGTATGTATCTGTGCAAGTGTGCATGTGAGTGTGTATACGTGTCCACCCCGCAGGTGGGGGCGAGGGGGCAGTGGCATGGCGGGAAGATTCTACAGCGACAGGCCCTGAGGGCCCATAGCAGGGCAGTGACCTGGCCTCACCTCTGCAGAGCCATCCTCCTGGGAAAGGTTATGCCTTTGGCAAGGACTCCGCCTGCTTTACGCGGAGTGTGCTGCCACCTAGAGGAAGAGGCGGCTCCTGAACTTCACGGAGGACCTGCTTCCTACGCGCCCTTGAGGATTAGGGCCCTGGCTGAGAGTCAGTTGTTGGTCAGAGTGTTTTGTCTCTGGACTCAGACAAGGAAGGACACATTGTGGCGGATAGGAGGTTGGCAGGAGCTAAGAGCCGAGCCCACTCAGAAGCGCCCCTGCTACGCGGTCCATCACCAAATCATCAGCCCTCACCCCATCTCCGTGGGTGAGGGCTTGCTAGTTTAGTGCGCTCAGAGAGCAAAGGCTGCACTAAGACCCATCTCCCTTGCTCTCTGTTGCTGTATACATGCACACTGGTCCTTACTGGAGATAAATCCTCCAGCAGTGTTACTAGTCGTCAAGAATTAAGCAAATTCTCTGAATGTGAATGAAACTTCATCTTGTTTTTGTTTTTGTTTTGTCTAAAGTTGCCATGTTATACCCCCATGCCCTACAAATATGCCTTGGAAATTACTGGAGCCTTTTATAGAAATAAGAAAACCCACTAAGTGCCTTCTTCTTACATCGAGATCCCCTCAGGTCTTGGACTCCATCTGAGAGACAAATTCTCCAACCTCTGGAATCACTAATCCACACATTTCTATCTTGTTCTGATTCCAAGAAATTGGCATGGTATCATCTTTAAATCTAATTAATTTTGGAAACATATTTCTCCTTGTCTCCTCAAAGAAGGCTTACAGAATCAACTGATGGCTTGTTATTCTTCTTTGTTTAAAAACTATCTGCTCAGATTTTTTTATGTACTAAAATAGAGATTTTAAGAAATCATTAAAAGTATGCACAGGTTATATCTTTGGAAAAATGTGATATGAATATGTGGAAAGACTGTAATTGTTGAGTAATTCTGCTTTGCTCCATGGCAATCATAAATAAAACCATTCTTGTGTCTAAGGTCAATCCCGCATGCAGGGGATAAGGCCTCTCTCTCCTCTACCACCCTCCCCCTTCTTTCTTCTATGGAGAAAAAAAGAGCTGATTTTAGCCCTGTCCTCCACAGAAGGATGAATCCAATCAGACACATGAGGAAGGTCTGCTAAGTCAACCCAAGCCTTCTCCTTCCAAGCACAATAACCTCAGTTCGTGCTTCTCCTACCACGTCTTATTTCCCTAATCTCTAACCATTTACACAAACTGAACATCCTCAGCTTTTAACCCTTAGGTCAGGTCTTCTGATGTCACTACACTAAATAAACAAGGCAAAAACCATAGGAAAGGAAAAAGTCACAAGGTGTTTTTGGACTCTTCAAACAGATGGAGAAAATAAACTGAGAAAGGGGATACTTGTTAATACTAGGTCTTTCTTAGTATGGCCCTCCCAGGGAAAATAAGCATTGCCGAAAAAGGCATCAATGAAACAGAATACTTTGGAAAACAGCAAATGAAATAGTCAAACCCATTGTATGTTCTTTTTTTCTCCGTATATTTTTTCAAAGTTATAATCTAAGATGTTGTATTAACAAGATAAAAGGATCAGATTTGTCACATTGGCCAGAACACTGGCAGATCCAATACATTAGTCTCTCTATCCTGTGGCCACTCCCTCTCCTACCATCCTCAAATGCTGTCAGAGATGCCTTTTTTAATAAAAATTGAGCATGTTGCTCTCCTTCTTAAAAACTATGGCATTTCCCTAATTTTTTAAATCTATAGGCCTTCATAGGCTATATTAATTGTTGATTGCTGATAACAAATTACCACAAAATTTATTGCTTCAAACATTTATTATCTCCAAGTTTCCATGGGTCAGGAATTCAGGAAAAATTTGGCTAGGTATGTTTTAGGATATAGGTTTTGTTTTTATTCATTATAGTGAGGCCAACAGATCTGGCAATAACTGCTATTGAAAAGATAGTTTGTTACTCACAATTCCCAAGAGGAGGCAGCACACAATGTCACACCATGCCACATCATGCAGAGCCACATGGGGAAGCACCAGGAAGCAGGCCCTCACCAGACACCGAATCTGCTGACACCCTGGTCTTGCACTTCACAGCCTCCAGAACCGAAGAAAATAAATTTATGTTGTTTATAAGTCGCCAGTCTATGGCATTCTGTTATAGCTGCCTGAACTAAGATATTTGTTATCTCTGAGAATTATCTTGCTGTGGGAGGGTCAGTCTTCCCAGTGTCAGCAAGGCCCCAGATGTCAAAACATCGGAAAATATAGAAAATAAATGGCTTGATGAATGTAGGATGTTTCTGGCCTATGGCTCGAGGGAGCTGGAAGAGCCATTTTTAACATTGTTCCCACGGTTGTTGACTGGAGGCATCCATTTCTCATCACATGGGTCTTTCCATAGGGTTACTTGAGTGTTTTTACAACATGCAACTGGCTTCCTCCTGAGTGCGTGATCCCAGAGAGAAAGCAAAGAGGAACCACAGGGCCTTTTTGTAACTTTGTCTCCAAAATCACACACCATCACACCTACCTGTTTCTCTTCGTTAGAAATAAGTCACTAAGCTTTGCCAGCACTAAAAGGGAGGAAAATTAAGCTCCACTTCCTGAAGGGAGAAGCATCAAAGAATTGTGGGCATATTTTAAAACCAGCACACAGGCTGAGCCAGGCTGTATTTTCATTCTATTCCTCTGCCCCCGTCATTAGACCTTCAGCTCCATTCCTTGCTTTTCAACCAAGAGAATATCAGAAGCACCTAGGGAGATTTTTTCAAATCCACATGTCCAGGACCCACTTAATCAAAACTTTCAAAGGAGGGGCCCTGCATTCTCCCCATTTGGAGAAAAGTCCATGTAACTTGGACTCACCATCTGACCATGAAAACTGCCCCGGGGCCACAATGTGCTGTGTGCTTGGCAACTCCATGGACATCTCAGATAGCTTTCTTGGTCGGCCTTGCCCTTCACCCTCACTGTCTGGGGAATCTCATACTCATCCTCAGCCAACGTCAATGCCATCTGCTATATAAATACTTCCCAGAGCCCTGGTCTAGCATGAGGAATCACACCCTTCTCAGTGCCCCCAAATCACTCCAGACATAGCTCCAATGAGGCCCAGAACACATGATGATAAAGTCAGAGTGTGTGTGCTTTTCTTCGCTGGACTGGAAGCTCCTCAAAGGGAGACACAGTGCCATATTTATACTTGCATCCCCAACATCTATCCCATGGGGAAGATTGAATTATGTTGGGTAAATAAACGATGAAAAGAATAAGAAAAGGTGAGCCTCTGAAATCATCTCTGAGATATTTGGGAAGAGGGCAAGTTTCCTTCCTAAATGTTAACTATATCCTCCGAATATTCAACTTCCTGAAGTTGTGTGCTTATATAAAATCATATTTAAACTCATTTGTTCTGATGCAAGGTGTTTTTTTCCTTGTTCTCATATGTGCCAGTCTCATTTCTCGTTGTCTTAAAGCTCAATTCACCCCCTCCAGGCCTGCGTCAGGCTCACCCTCTCTCTCCAGCCTTCTTTGACTTCTCTTAGTCCATGCTTGGTCCCTGGGTCTCTGAAACTCTATTGGCCCTTGGATGATTTATCCTCCCTTAGGTGGTATTTTCTATCACTGTCCGGCTGTTTTATGTGCTTTGTATGATCTCTCAACTATCCCATAAATTCCTGAGAGCAGGACTATGTCTTCTACCCATTTTGTCTTCCATATACCAGCATTGGTTTTATACTTAGCATTCAGCAATTGTGTGAATTGATGGATGTTTCTATCAGGTTCGCCTCTTAGAAAGTAACACATTCTACCTGCTGCGTGATTCCAAGAGGTAATTCTAAAAGGTGATTCTAACTTCATCAAGTTCTTGCCATTTTATAGAATGCCCTAAGTATGGCATCCAGGTAGTGGGAGATAATAGTTTCACTCTATTCTGAACGGGCTGGACCACATCCAGAGCAATGAGTTTAGTTCCGAGTGCCATTAAGAAAGGTTAAAGAACCTGAGATAGTTCAGGAAATGGCTTACATTTCTCTTTAAAAAGGACAATATATTTTTAAGTCCATTATCCCATTCAATCACATCGCATTATGAGGTAGGCAGGGCAGGACTAGTCCTTTGTTAACAAATAAATCTAGGCCCAGACCAAGTAAGCGACTTGCTCAGGTCATAACTGGACTCTTCGTTTTCCTTCACTCTCAGGCGGCCTCTATTTGGCCTAAAAAAAAAAAAAAAAAAAAAAAAAAAAAAGTAGTTAAAAGGAAGGCATGCAAGCTGCCCACAAATATATCAAGGATGTCATAGAAAATAGTGAGGAGTCGATGTGTTCTGTGTTCCATAGGGCATAACCGATGCCAAAAAAAGGCACAGGAAGGGCAAGGCTGACCAACAGAAGAAAGACATTCTAAAACCTTGATTTTGTGAGCAATTCACTAGGACTCCTCGTACCAAAGGGAGTTGGCCTGAAATTTTGAGCATTTAAGTAAATGTGTTGTGCAGATCATCTATCAGACCTACAAATGCAATCTAAGAAAAACAATTGGAGCTAATAAAAATTTTTAATTTATAAAAATGGCAGATTACCTGGAATTCTAGAAGATTTCATCCTTTATAGAATACCGTAAAGAATTGAAATATTGCCTTCTATTATATGATATGTAATTTGTACTAACGCAACATATATCTATCTACATATATTTGCTAGCGTATACCCATACATTGCACAAACACATGTATGTTTGTGATAGGTAGACCGTTTTTCTGTTAATGTTTGTTTTCTATTCAGTTTTTAACTTTGTGGTAAGTTAGTGGAAAAGAAGTAGCAGGCACCAAAGATTTAAGGGAGGAAATGAGGAAACTTTTTAACAAAAAACTTCTATCCACTTCATGTTTTCTTTATGTATTCTTCTGCCATCACTTGATGTTTTACTAGTTGAAATACAGGTTCCTGTAGGGCACAGCTCAAAGCTCTTGGGTCAGGTATACTCTTAAATCTCTTCCATCACTTAAATTCTAAGTTTTATAGTTAGACCAATAATTATTCCTTCCTAGCTTATAGAGTAGCTTATAGGGGATATTTTATATAAATTCAAAATATATCACAGCCCACCTATGGGCAAAAAAATATCTTCCTACAAAGCTGAGAACTAACTCTTTCTTATGTTGAGATGACAACTTCACCCAGGGCCATTGCTAGAAATTTTTAGAAGTCCAAGAAAATCACACTGGTGTTCTCTGCTTCCACTTCCCAATATAATTTATGAATAAATCTGGCTTAAACAAAATATAAAGAAAAGCAGCCACCGAAGGCCCTTGGGCAGCTGTGGCGAGCATGAGAAAGAGATAGGTATCCTCGTCGTATCGTCCCCTATAGGCAATGGGAAACGGAGGAGAGGAAGTAAGGATGCTTTAACACATATGATTGTTCCTCGCCTGGCTTCCTCCTTGGTCCCACTTTCTTGAACATAAAGAAAAAACGAGGATTACCCAAAAGTAAGATTTGAAAAAATCGAACAATTGGTCATAACCTGGGATCAACCTTTCCTCCACCATTAAAACTGTCCATATAACAGAATATGTACAGCTGTAAAGAAGAATGGAGAGAATCTTCTGTGTAGTAAATGTTTAAAGGTCTCCAAAGTAAACCAAATTAAAAATAAAAAAGCAGCATGTGGCAGTATGCCTATTATGCCAACTTTTGTCTAAAAATCAACAGATAAAGATAAAAGCATGCTTTTTTTATTTCTTTAGTGTATATTAAAAAACACTGAAAGCATGTAAGTAATTAATGATAGTGTTTTCCTGGGGTGGTGGGTAGGGGACACGAGGAGGAAATGGAGAAATAGAACAGGAGAGAGATTTCTCAATGTTTCTCGTTTTATATATTTTAAAGCTATGCAAATGTTACGTATTCAAAAAACTATATTAAATAGTTTTGTTTTGTTATTTTAATAAGAGATTAAATCATTTCTCTAGACCTTAGCTGATAAGTTCCAGACCTAGCGTGAACCCATCCTGTACCGTGCAAACTCTCTAAAGAGAGGATGCTTTGTAGCTGGGTGCTTGTTTGTTCTGCTCCCTCCTTTGTAATAAAAAAAAAAAAAAATAGTAAAAGGAAGTACTGATAGTGAGAGTGGTGTCTGCAGAGCACGCGTTACATACTGGGCACTGGGCTAAGTAAGCAGTTTGTGTCATATCGTATACTCCATGATTATATTATGATGTTCATTTCATACGAGAATCTACTGAGGCATAGAAAGATTAAGAGACTGACCCAAGCTCACCCAGCTGCTTAATACAGACAGGTGTTCGGTTCAACTCCTCACCACTACAAGCCCAAGATCTTCCAGTGATGCCACTGCACTTCCACCTCCTCCAGGGCACGTGGTTGGCCCAAGGGATCTCAATCCATGTTGCAGTGAGACACTTCACTGTGGGACTTACTGTGCTTTGCTGACAGGTTATCTTCAGAGAAATGGGCATGAAGGAGATGCCGGGGTTAGGAGATCCATACTCAGTTATCAGTTTCTCCGACACATTGCAGGCAATGTTTGAGGCTGTCTTTGTGAATATTACCAGAAATCCACCCCAGGAAGGGTAATTCTCCCTGGGATGTTGCTGCCAGACTGTGCTCCTTGGAAACCATTCCTATCTTCTCAAGCATTCGTGCAAATGCTAGTCTCCATGAGACTCTTAGGTGAGCACTTTACAGTGTCTTTCATGTTAATCATTTTTACAACCAGCTATCTATTCTGGACTCATCTCTCTTCAACCTACTCTACTCTCTTTGAGTCCATCTGGTTCTCCTGTACTCTTTTCAGCTGCTTCCCCTCACCCTTACCTTTTCTCCCTTTCCTCTTCCACCTTTCTCCTGTTCACCCCTCCAGCAACTGAGACAAGCTCCTTAGAGACGAGAGCTGGCTTGTCTCTCCTCTTTATTCCCCACAACCTCTTGTAGAATCAAATACGAAGTCAACCATCCATCCTATAAATGGCCTTCGTGAACTGAAACTCCAAGACATTCTCTAAACCCAAACTATTTTTGTACTGTACCTCCTATGATATTCAAATTACACAGAAAGGGGATGACTATATTTGAAAGTAAGAAAATAAATTCTATATTTAAGTAAAACAAAGTGTATTTGTATATAAAGTTTGTTCTCTTAGTCTGTCCCTCAGGTGGCTGATTTGGAAGTCTAAAGACAGCCATAAAATGTGACAGTGAGAATTGGGGCACGCATGCACCTGCTTGTAAGTATGGTTATAGGTCAGCAAGGTGCTAAGACAAACACATCCCTTTAACCTTCTCACTATATTTATACTGGGTCTGTGTGGGAGAAGGGTAAAGGGATTGTCACAGAGCTGCAACAATATATGCCTTCATCTTCATAAGGTTTAACAAATTGTTTTATAAATTATTTCTCAGCTGCTTATAAAGTTAAACATACTTTTATTGTATAAGCCAGCAATTTTACTCCTAAGTATTTACCCAAGCAAAAGGAAACAATATTCACAATGCCACATGAATAGTTACAGCAGCTTTAACCATAATGTCCCCAAACTGGAAACACCCAAATGTCCACCCACCAGGAGAACGGATAAACAAATTGTATCTTCAATGAAATACCAACAGCGACTAAAAAAAGAAAAGGCAAACTATTGATACACCAAAAAGCTCTGAAACACATGCAGAACAAAAGAAACCAGACAATAAGAAAACCTCCTCTATGAAGAGACCAAATGGATCCGTGGCGATAGAAATGAGACCAACAGTTGCCTGAGTTGGAGTGGTGGCTGGAGTTGACTGAGAAGGGGAACGAAGACCCCTCTGGGCGATGGAAGAGTTCTGTATTTTGATATGAATGGAGTTATATTCGTATATTCACTTGTCAAAACTCATTGTAACATTTAATGTCTGTGAATTATGACTCAAAAATTTGTTTCATCATTTTGTGATCATTTCCATCACATAGTTCATAAACTAGAGGCATGGTATCTTTTGACAACCAGAAAATAAAACAATAGAGGTCAGAACTACAACCAACAGCCCAAATACCAGCTCTGCTCAGAGACATAAACTGTGTGACGTCTGATAGGTACTCAGCCTCTCTGATGCCAGTGTTCTTATCTGTCAACTGGGAATAACGGAGTTGGCCAGGCAGAGCGAGTGTGTTCAACACACCGTATTAGTTTCCTGGGGCTGCCATAGCTAAGTAACACAAACCGAGTGGCTTTAAATGACAGAAATTTATTCTCTCATGGTATTGGAGGCCGGAAGTCTGAAATCAAGGTGTTGGCAGGGCTGCCCTCCCTCTGAGGAGCGGGGTGGAATCCTTCCTGGCCTCTTCCAGGTTTTGATGGTTGCAGTGATCCCTGGTGTTCCTCGGTTTACGGCCACATTGCTCCAATCTCTGCCTCCGTCATCATGTGGCATTCTCCTCGTGTGTTTCTGTCTTCACATAGTGTTTTCTTTTTAAAAAGACACCAGTCATATTGGATGAGTGCCCACCCCACTCCGGCATTACCTAATTTTATTTAATTACCTCTGCAACAACCTTATTTCTAAATAAGGTCACATTCACAGGTAACCAGATTTAGGAGGTGAACATATCTTTTGGGGGAGACGCAATTCAACCCGTATCGGAACATAACTGGGGGGGGGCTGAAAGTTCTGTGTCAGCTGGATTAGATGCAAGTCCATAAAACTGAGTCGTTAAGTTCTTATAATACTAAAATATAATACTAATTTAAAAGAACATAGAAATTGGGTGAGGTGTGTGACAGAAAGCCTTCCCTCATGCAACTGGCAGGATAAGGATTTAAATTTTCTCTGCTAAATTTGAGAAGAGTAACCGAACTGTAAGCCCAGATCAAATGACCAATATAAAGCAGTGATCTCAGTGAACCTCGTAAGTCACGTGGGTTCAGAGATGCCTGGGCTTGCCCAGATAAAAGTGGGATGGACCAGCAGGGCACACTTCCACGGGGACGCCATGACTCCCAGGAGACCACATTTTCTAATAAAATTGAAAGCCAGAGCAAACCAGACTGGTCACAAAGACTCTGCAGGGAGGTGGCCTCGGATATCCACCCTGGTCTTGCTCCATGAGCATATGATTGGGTCTTGGGGCAGGCGGGAAGCTTTAGTAAAAACTGCAAAAGCTCTTCCAGGAAAAAGTTTGTAAACCTGGAGTGCAAACAGCACTGTGTTGGAAGGCTTCTAAGGAGCATTTGACTCAGGGAGGCCTCCGGGACCTGGGGCTGGTGCCTAGTGGGAGGTGGGAACTGACCTTTGCAGATCACAGCTGACATTAGCTGCTATTTAGAACCTCTGACAAAAGGCTAATGACTTAAGGTCTACAGCTCCTCTCAGCTTCATCAGATCCTTCTCAGCAAGAAATTGTGTGTGAAACCCATAAATATCCAATCCCACCTCCAGGGAAGCCCTAGCCAGGGTGGACAGTTGGGGCACACTTCCTGCTGCCTCACTGGAAGCAGTGATGTCCAACCTCTGTTCCTATCTGCAATTTCTCTGGCCGGAGCCCCACCGGGACGCTGAGTCCAGCACTGTTCCTAGAAGGGTTGTGGGTAGGAGGAGGGAAGCCAGGAAGGACCGTGGAAAATAAAGGAAAAAAAAGCAGTTTCTCCTAATATCTTCAGGGAAAACTTGTGACTCATTCTCTGTAGACAGAAGATTTATCAATGATACCGTTAGTTTCTGTGACACTCTTGGTATCTTAATTCAGGTGCATGCTTCACCTAGCCTATTGTGAGCTAGTCAAGGAATATAAATGCCCTTCCCACTTTTGTATACTTAAGAGAGCACTTTGCTTTATGAGTTCCAAAAATCTGACATTTCAAAACAGTTTTGAAAATCAAACTCATCTGTAAGTTTTCTTTGCGCGGTGTGTATATTTTAAACACATGTTCATGTAGGTTCTTCAATGTTAGAATAAAGCTCAAAAGAATGGAAACCTACATCCTCTGGAAAGTGCCTGTTTTGCTCAGAAACGGACCACTGCAGCATGGTGGCATTACAGGTGATGAGATGCCACAAAAGCACACAATGGAGACCCATTTGGAACTGCAAGAAACTGCGTTTGACAAAAACTAGCAAGATAGGGTTCCCAGGAAATTCAGGATTTGCCATCTAGTTCTTATGTAGGAAAGTTCTCGAGATTTGTAATCACAGGGGCTGCCTCCTAGGAAACTGTGAGAGCCATTCTTGCACCATGGTTTTGCACTTAATGGACTTTGCCTCCCATAATTCAGCAAAATGTCTTTTGTTGTGCAGGCAGAGGCTGATTGCTGTGGAGAATGCGCGTCTGACAAAAGGCTTCTCCATTTGAGCTGAGTGGCTGCCGCAGGCTCCCAGGCCTCCCCCACTTTTGGAAGCGGCTCTAAGTACAGATTAATGACTGGGTGCCAAGGAGCACTGCAGTCCCCCCATCTTGTTGAGGAGCTGAGCTAATCTTCTTAAACCTTTTTACAATAGCTGGGCCAATCAACCAAATGATGCTGTCAATTTGCTTTTAAAACCTCACTTCAAAGAGGGAGATCCAATGGGGATAATTGAAAGGACAGCAATGTGGGGAGGTTACTGCAACACTGCCCGGATGATTAATATTAATAGGGCACATGCCACCCAAATGACACTATGGCAATGTGTCCTGGTGGCCCCTCTAAGAAAGATGCAGCATGTGTGTGTTGTTCGTTTCAGCAGGCTTGGAGAAGAAAATGATTAGCCAGGGTCAAAGTCTCTGCAGCCAGGCCCTGCTGTCTCAATGGGCTGAATTCCCTTCGTGCTCTCCCAGCCAACTCTATAAAGAAGAGACTCATCCAGGATTCCTCACTACATACCCAAAGAGCCTGTGTTGATCAGTTTGTGCTGCATAATGAAAGGAATTCTAAACATTTCAGAGGCTTCTATGTGAGACTTTTATTTTTCACACTCACCCCCATGGGAGCCTGGAGTGGCTCTGCTTAGGTGTGGGTCGGCTTGGCTGGGCTCAGTCTGCTCCAAATGGAGTCATGCCTCCAGACCCAGTGGTTACCTGAGAATCACTCTTCTTTCTCCTGGCAAGGGTGGAGAGAGCAAGAGGGGCGAGTAGGAGCACGTGGTGCTCCTGGAGTCCTCACCATGGAAATGGGCCAATTCCCGACACCAATGGGGGACCCACCCACCAAGGTAAGGGGTGCTGCAAGGTCCCCCGACAACAAGTTTAGTCTAGGGAGGGAGCGAGGACTTGGGAACAACGATCACATCTGCTCCAGACCCTTCACCTTTGTAATAGGGACTACTAAACAAACCAGCAGACAGGACTTATGAAAATAAAAAGACTCTTTGCTCACCAAGGCTACCAACAGCCTGTGAGAGCCCAGCTTCCCCCAGCACCTTGATTCTACCTTATTGAACCTCTTAGAGAACCACTGTTTTGTTCCTCAGAATGTCTGTCTCGGCCCCATTACCTGATTTTTACATCCTGAAATGTGGAACCAATACGTTCACTCAAAATGCAGCGTTAACCTGGTGCCCACTAGGTATATTCCAGGCTCTCTGCAAAAGCACACTTAACACCTGACCCTGCCCTTAAAATTTTAGAGTCTAATGCCAAAGTCCTTCTTACATGAGCAAGCTGTGGCCTGAGTCATCAACACTGACACCGAGCCCTGACACCCTTGACTCCTAGACACAAAAAGAAATCTCTTCTCCATTGGAAATGCAAACACAACACCCAAACTCAGGAGGAAGCCACAGTCACAGCAGAAAATCTTGTTTTAGTTCTCCCCAGTAATTTTGACAATTAAGCACAGAAACTACCAAAAAAGTAGCTAATGAGAGTATTTTTTTTTTCCTTTTCTTTCCTTAGGAAAGCATCTGCCTACTTGTTGAAAGCAATAGGTCATAAGGACAAGCAGAAATGGTCACATCTGACTTTACTAAAGTGGTTAATTAAGCCTTTAAAATTCTCCATATGAAACCAGCCCTGCCTTTTAGGATTGTTATCTCGCAGGAACTTCTGTAATGAGTAGCAATGAATTATGGTGTCCAATCTCCAAGAGACTCTCCTATTTTCTAGTGCTTTCAGCAAGTGTTTGAAGGAGGGGCAGCAGGCCTGGGGCAGTGGAAGTGGCACATTCTCCATTTAATTAGAATAACTCACTAACATCTCTTGAGGATGAGGGAACCTGACTTTTCCTGGGAAGATGGGCCATCTCCCCATCAGCCTGTGCTCTCCCTGAACATTTAATGTCGTCAACAGAGCCAGACAAAAATAGAACCCATACAGAGACTCTCTTCTGTTTTGCCGGGACACTTCAGCATATTCTCATGGATCTTTCAAAGGAACACAATTATCTGATCATTCTTGGAAGCAATTAAAATGTGGACGGGCACATCCTGCTTCAACCCCCAAGTCTTATCTTTTTGAGTCACCTGAGCAATCATTAAAACATAAACAATCTCCACATAACCCTCCCAGGAGGGGCTGTGCCCTGTGCAATATAGAAGGAATGAAACAAGTTTCTTCCAGCATTATCTGCTTTACTGAAACCGTGCCCATCTAGAAGGGATTTTTTAAAGATGAATTTCTAGTTACAATTATAGGAGCAAAGCAGGCCACCTCATTCAGGGTTACTTTGGAGTCTTGGAAGTGGAGGGGAGCAGAGATGCTGAAACAATAGTGGAGAAGTAGAGGGTCATCTGAAGTGATCACCGATTCTGGTGATGGTTGACACTCCTGAATATGGGAAGTGATCTCACCTTGAACTGCTCCTGAGGTCATGAGAGTCTCTCTAGTAGAGACAACCCCTTCTCAAAAAGAGAAACTAGGTTGCTTGCACAGAGGGAAGCAGCGGTCCTAATACTGTAAAGTTGTCTGTTTCTCTAGGAAGCCCAAGGCATAGGGTGGGTTCTTCACCTGAGCCCAAAATGCAAAGAGATGGATGGTCAAATCCTCAACAATGTTGTTTGTTGGGCACTCCCAGGACAAGTTCTTTGCCTCTCTGTAAAGGGGCCATCATCTACCTCACCCAGTTATTGTAAGGCTTAAATGAGATGGTGCATACATAACACATAGTATGTACCTGGCACATAGGCATTCAGCAAATGGTAGCCATCAAGTATACTGTGAATCTGACAACCTCCCTTACCAACACAGAAGATTGAGCTATTCATAATTATCACTCAAGACAGAGAGGAAAATAATCTAGGCTACTTGCTAAGACTAAGTTTGGTCACAGGGAAAAATAGAACCTATCCTCAGTCAACAATTCCTTAAATAGTATTTCAACAGAGGATTAAATTTTTGGTTTGGGGAGTGAGAATGGTAGCTTTGTCCACCCAGGTTGCTCTTAAAGAAGAAGGTGGAGAAACAAACCTCATTCAGTGAAATGCTTCTCAAGAACAAGCACACCAAGAAGGGCCAAGGAACCTCCCCCAGATGGCTGACCTTCAGAGAATGGACAATCATCAACTTCACAAACAGGTGACCTTACTGGCAGTTATTTTTCAGGGCGAGAGTCCCTGGTTTCCTGGACCTTGCTCCCACTCTCATCACAGAATTAGGATAAAATCACCTCATTCTCCTCTGAAACACTGGCCATCCCTAGTGTCAGCTATAAATAGAAGCAGCCTATCCAAGGGGCAGGTCCTCTCTTAAGAACTGAACTACCCTTATTCATAGCTCACCCCTCCTTTTCTGAAACAACAAAAACTATAGACGGGTCTTGGTTGAACTATTTCCTTCCTACTGATATAACGGAATGTTTAGTTTTGACAAATAAGAATGGCTCTGATATCACATGGTCACATCATAGAACTTTTAGATATTTTTTATTTTTCACTTTGCATCTCACCTCTGTGGACATGCTACTTGCAATGCAACCCTAGGTTAAATCAAAACCTCTTGACTTTTCTATTAAAGGCAAATCAAAGGCAATTGCTAGGCTGTCAAATTGTGAATAATGAATGGAACCATTATTTGGAAGGTTTCAAATTCTGATGAGCAGAAAGATTGTTTTGGGAAATCTATAGCCGAGAGTAGTATAATTATAACTTAGACTTGTGTGGCGTTCTATCCAAACTCATCTCCAAACCTAATGTGATTTTCTAACAATAGCACTCCTCCAATAAGCCACCGCGCATAAATAAATGCTCATGTTAGATCCGTTTCCTGTCCAGTTAAAAATAAACTTGCCGATATTTGAAAGCAGCGTAGAGTCCTTCTTAACAATGAAAACAAACCCACCCAGGTAGTTGAGCCAAGTCTTTGACATTTTAAAAATCATTACAGTAAAAAATAAATTCCACCTGCAATAAGAGCTACTATAAGAAATCTCTTGAGAAAGATGCCTCGAAGAGAGACCACGAAAGTCCACTTGCTAAAGTGAAATCATTTTGCTTGGGCATCATGATGGTTTGAATTGTGTCCTGTGAAAATATGTTGAAGCCCTAACCCCTAGGACCCCAGAACGTGACCTATTTTGGAAACAAGGTCATTGAAGATGTAGTTAGTTAAGATGAGGTGGGGGACGAGTTCTAAGAAACAAGGGAGGGAGCAACCCCTTCAGGCCTCACTGGACCATGGCCCAGAGCATGGATTCACTGTTCCTCGCAACAGCAAAGAGGTTGTTAATCACACAAACAGAAGGCAGTGAGGAGCGGGGAGCAGAGGGACCCCCACTCATGCCCGCAAGTCTGCCAATCACTCAGGGCCCCCAAAGTGTGTCTCCTCTGTCCCAATGCTGTCGTGGCCTCATTAACATTGCTGATTTACCTTTGTCAAACATGACTATTCTTAATGGTTCATTCACAGTGGATTTCACCCCTTTCCTCAATCAGTTCGCTTTGCAAAATACTATTCTTCCATCAAGAAAAAAAAAGGAAATGGGTGTGCAGGCTCATCTCTGGGAGAGTTAGAGACCCAATTGGAAAGTGCACAGTGGCTTTATGAAAGATCCAGACCTCACAGCCCCTCTGGGAGAGCATCCTGGAGGGAACAGGGGGCTTGCCAAACTGCACAGTGTGCTCTCGACCAGAGGGCTGGACGGCCCTGGGGAAAGAGCCTGCCCTGCAGGGGAGAGACGACCTATTTCACACTGATGAGAATAGAAATGATGGTTGCTAGTATGAGTCCTTACACTGCCCAGTTAGAAATAATAGAGCATAATGAGTCTGCATCACAGAGACCCAGAAAGAGAAGTGTACTTAAAAGGGGAGGTGAGGGCCTGGGGGTGGGACACCCATATTTGTGACTTTTTTCCTGCCTTGTTTTGAAGCTCATACGTAGGATCATTTGTTAAGCAAGTACTAGAGATGTGGGAGACATGCACCGCCTTGATGAAAAGTCCAGCAATAACACATTTAACTGATATTTGGCTATGTGCCCTAAGAGATGAGAAGACTGCTTTTTCAGCTTTCCTGAGACTGCTTTATTTCTTCTGTGTGTTACCAAAAGACTCAGTAACTTATCAGTGAAGATGTGGGAAGATTGAGGGGAAAACTAGCCAAGAAAAGAATTTTAAATATTGAGGAAAACTCTTGGGAATTACAAGAATTTCATTTTTATGTCTAGATATTTAAGCAACTTTTTAAAACATCAATAATATTATCAAAGGATTTGGATTATAAAATCCTATTTCTCTGTTAGAATTGTATGATCCATTTTTAACAGTATATTATGCACGGAAGGATATTATGGCAGGCAAAAAAGAACCATGAATTTTTCTTATGACCATATTCACACCCCTTTGCCATGTGACTCTGTAACCCTCCCCATCCATCGAGAGGTAGAACATCGTTCCAGGCCCTGAATCTGAGGTTGACCATGTAATTTCCTTTGGCCAACATAACATCAGGGTCTTAGGCTGTCCAGGCTGCTATTACAAAATACCATAGACCGGCTTATAAAACACAGAAATTTATTTCTCACAGTTCTGGAGGCTGGAAGTCCAAGATCAAGGAGCTGGCATGTTCCATGTCTGGTGAGAGCTCACTTCCTCAGTTACAGATAGCTGTCTTCGTGATGTGTTTTCACATGGCAAAAGGGACAAGGGAGTTCTCCGGGGACACTTTTGTAACAGTCCACCCTCATGACCTAATCAGCCCCAAAGGTCCCACCTTCTAGTGCCATCACATTGTGGAGTAAGGCTTCCATATATGGATTTTTGTGGGACACAAACCATTTAGTCCATAACAATCAACATGTATGACATTAGCAGAAGCTTGCAAAGGCTTGTGTGCTGAGGATTCTCTGTCTTGCTGCTCTTGGGAACTCTGACAGCCCCATGTGAAAGAGCCAAGGCTAGCCTTCAGGATAATGAGCGACACATGCCTCCATCCCCAGCCAACACCACTGGCCATCTGCTGACCGCAGATGCATGAGTGAGCCCCGCCAAAAACCCATAGAGCCATCCCAAGGAGCCCAGCCCAAATTGCCCACCCACAGGACTGAAAGCAAATAAATTGCCTGAGATCATATTTGGCATGGTTTTTTATTCAACCAAGTTTAATTGATTCAGATATCCATTCTTATGCTTTTTTTTTTGATGATGATGATGATGGAGTACAACATAAAGGTCAAATGATTGATACAAAGTCTGAATGGAAGAGTAAAACACCAAAAATAGAGCTCGGCCCTTAATTTTCTCTTGATGGTCCAAAGTGCAGGGACACTCTAGGGCAGTGGTCTCCAACCATTTTGGCACCAGGGACCGGTGCTCTTATGAGAATCTAATGCCTGGTGATCTGAGGTGGAGCTGAGGCAGTGATGCTAGTT
>NW_011889017.1:1856084-1862853 GCF_000151845.1 Pteropus vampyrus
AGTCCAGCAATAACACATTTAACTGATATTTGGCTATGTGCCCTAAGAGATGAGAAGACTGCTTTTTCAGCTTTCCTGAGACTGCTTTATTTCTTCTGTGTGTTACCAAAAGACTCAGTAACTTATCAGTGAAGATGTGGGAAGATTGAGGGGAAAACTAGCCAAGAAAAGAATTTTAAATATTGAGGAAAACTCTTGGGAATTACAAGAATTTCATTTTTATGTCTAGATATTTAAGCAACTTTTTAAAACATCAATAATATTATAAAAGGATTTGGATTATAAAATCCTATTTCTCTGTTAGAATTGTATGATCCATTTTTAACAGTATATTATGCATGGAAGGATATTATGGCAGGCAAAAAAGAACCATGAATTTTTCTTATGACCATATTCACACCCCTTTGCCATGTGACTCTGTAACCCTCCCCATCCATCGAGAGGTAGAACATCGTTCCAGGCCCTGAATCTGAGGTTGACCATGTAATTTCCTTTGGCCAACATAACATCAGGGTCTTAGGCTGTCCAGGCTGCTATTACAAAATACCATAGACCGGCTTATAAAACACAGAAATTTATTTCTCACAGTTCTGGAGGCTGGAAGTCCAAGATCAAGGAGCTGGCATGTTCCATGTCTGGTGAGAGCTCACTTCCTCAGTTACAGATAGCTGTCTTCGTGATGTGTTTTCACATGGCAAAAGGGACAAGGGAGTTCTCCGGGGACACTTTTGTAACAGTCCACCCTCATGACCTAATCAGCCCCAAAGGTCCCACCTTCTAGTGCCATCACATTGTGGAGTAAGGCTTCCATATATGGATTTTTGTGGGACACAAACCATTTAGTCCATAACAATCAACATGTATGACATTAGCAGAAGCTTGCAAAGGCTTGTGTGCTGAGGATTCTCTGTCTTGCTGCTCTTGGGAACTCTGACAGCCCCATGTGAAAGAGCCAAGGCTAGCCTTCAGGATAATGAGCGACACATGCCTCCATCCCCAGCCAACACCACTGGCCATCTGCTGACCGCAGATGCATGAGTGAGCCCCGCCAAAAACCCATAGAGCCATCCCAAGGAGCCCAGCCCAAATTGCCCACCCACAGGACTGAAAGCAAATAAATTGCCTGAGATCATATTTGGCATGGTTTTTTATTCAACCAAGTTTAATTGATTCAGATATCCATTCTTATGCTTTTTTTTTTGATGATGATGATGATGGAGTACAACATAAAGGTCAAATGATTGATACAAAGTCTGAATGGAAGAGTAAAACACCAAAAATAGAGCTCGGCCCTTAATTTTCTCTTGATGGTCCAAAGTGCAGGGACACTCTAGGGCAGTGGTCTCCAACCATTTTGGCACCAGGGACCGGTGCTCTTATGAGAATCTAATGCCTGGTGATCTGAGGTGGAGCTGAGGCAGTGATGCTAGTTCTGGGGAGCGGCTACAAATACAGATGAAGCTTTGCCCGCTCCCTCCCACCTCTCACCTCCTGCTTTGTGGGCCTGTTCCTAACAGGTCAGCGGCCCAAGAGTTAGGGATGTCCTCTGTAGGGTATGTCAGAAGTTGTAATTTAGGGGATCTATAAGGGTGGGTCTTACTTTGAAAATGAGTTTTAATATGATTGAAAAACAAATTATTTGAAATTGGTTAATCTTCAATTTGTTAAAAACAGTAAACTCCTTTTTCTATACAATTGTGTTCAAATACATAGAACTATCTCATTTGGAAAGGACAGGGGGAAACACAAAAATGGTACAAGAAAATCTACCATTAAAATAACTAAAGTAAAACAAAACAAGACAAATATAAAATAAAGATTCTGTATTTGACTTTTGCAATTACTATGCTCCTGCATGAAAACCTTAGAGAGCTTGAACAGACAAGCAAATGAGAGGTCTTTGTATTTTAAGAGAGCCTGTCCTTAGTATAATTCATCTAAGACAATTGGGAAAATTGAAAGGCCATGAAGGTTTACTGTCTTTTTTCATAAACCTGAAATTATAAAGCAGGACATTCGAGCAATATAAAATGGGTGGTTGCTTTGTTGATTATGTTTGAATTATATCACCCATAGCTCCCAGATACAACCTGATAAGGCATGACTTAATCTACAGAACTTATTAGAACACTAATAGTGTCCGCTGGCCTATTTAGGAAGTAATTTTGTGGTGACGAAGGTTGGCTTTCCTGGGACACTGTGTCATATGAGCCATTAGGGATCACAGTGACAAGAGAACATGGATTGCAATGCAGCCTTCTATTTATAACCAGTCTGCTAGCAACGGCCAGCTGAATGATGAGAAATAGATAATCAAATGTGCTGGGAAGTTGCAGAGGTCCTTTTGGTTCTTCCTTGAAACCACAGATGTGTGGGAAGTGAGGTTCGTGTGCGACCAAGGGGGGACATGAGAAAAGACCCAGTTGTCTGCTAGGTCAGACTCGGTCACATGCCCAAGCGTTGACCACACATCATGTTCTGTTCTAAGCAATTCACACAGATCGACCAACTTATCCACAACCCTACGAAGTTCCATAGATGAGGAAAGTGAAGCCAGAGTGAGCAGGCTGTTGTCTAAAGTCATTCAGAATGTAAACCCAAGACATCTAGTTTCAAAGCCTGTACATTGCTGTTGAACACAATATAGCATAAAAATATACACAGTGAAATGATCTAGATCATTTATTTCATTAATATATATTATAATATTAAGATTTTAAAAATATTTTGGTAATTACATTTATTATAATCACTTTCTTTATGATACTCTGTATGTATTTTACTATACGCATTTTTAAATAAACTTTTTTTTCTGAGAAGCATTCATAGATTTCACTGGACTACCAAAGGTGTCCATAGCACATAAAACAGGCAAACAAACAACTTCTGAGCTGTGTGGGCTTGAAGCAGGCAGCAGGCAGGGTCTTCCTTTCTCCTTCCTGGTCTTTTGTTCTGGTCCTCCAGGGTGAGAACCAGGTGAGTTGAAGAAGGGGTCACCAGCTTTCTGATGAGATGTGAAAGTAAAAGCTGGCTGCCACATCTGTTTGAGCCTTCTGAGATCTCCAAGCTGGCTCTCAAGGGGAACGTGGATGAGTCTCAGTACATCGCTATTGTCAGGTACTTGACTCTGGAGAGCCAGCTCTGGCTTGTCCTCTTTACATTCCATCATCAGCTCTTGTACCACAAGCACCTAGCCGCTTCCCAGGGCTGGACCCCTCTTCTCTAGAGCAACCCTCTTTGGAGAGGCCAGCTCCTTTCCTTAGGCCCTGAAACAAAGCTCACAACCCCAGGCCACAAAATGCTGTGGGTGTGTAGGTTGTGTTCTATCACCTCTGCCCCAAGTCCCACTCTTCCTCTTTCCCTAACTCTGTAGGGCCTGGATCAGACAGGTGCTGGGAGCATGAGCCGAATTCCAGCTGAAGCATGCGATGCCATGCTTCACCTCTTAAAGGCATCCGCGAAGTCTGAAAAGCTCCCTTGGTCCAGCTTGGGGACAGGGCCTTGGCAAGTACCCTCTCCACTCCAAGAGGAGGGAAAAGCACAGCACCCATTACCAGGCTGAGGGCTCGTGCTCCCTCCATTGTCCTTTCCTCCTCCCTAGAAGGAAAGGGCGAGGTGTGCGTGCCAGCAGTGGTGGTTGAGGAAGCCAATTATTTCACCCGGATGGAACTCTGCCCACAAATTGTTGGCAGCTGTCTTGAGAATATGTGACACTGAATGCCTCTTTTTGTTCAGTTTGGGGTTCTAGTTCTTAAATGCGAGCAGCGGGAAATGTCTCAGTCAGCATCTTGGTACAGCAGCAAAATCTAAGGGAGGCTCCTCTGAGGAGCCACTGCCGTACGGCTTCTGGAGGTGACGCTTCTCACCAAATCTCCAACTTCAGTTAGGACTCCAAACATCCTCACACACTCACTACATGGCGCGGCCAGGCCCCATCATTCCTATTCTTGACAGGAACACAGAGATGGCTCTTGGCAGCAACAGGATGGAAGACGGGAATTAGGGAAAGGACTTCTTTAAGTATCAAGGAAGGCTTCTTAAAAGGAAACCTTCCAACGACAGGTGCCTATAGTGTGACCAATGTCCATTTCTAATTCTTTGAAAATGTGTTTTCACTGCATTTTGACCATTAGAATTCATATTCACAAACTCTGGTGGAAGAGTTCATTTTGTATATTTAAAATAATTCTCTACGTACTCTCCCTACTCCAACACATTAAAAAAAAAATGTACGGTTCTGGCTATGGATTCTGATTAGTACTTGGTGATTTGCTTCAGAGTGACCTCGTTAGACACTGCATTAAAAGGGACAGTGCTGCTGCAAATTTCAGCCAACCAGTCTGCTGAGGTGGACAACTGCAATAAGAGGATGGGGTGCCATCTGCAGTTTGTCCTGGAAATGTCTCCTAGATTGCAAGAGATCTGATTTATAAATACATACTGTTTTACTGAAATGGCTAGCAAAGGATGCTTCAAAAATAGTCTACAGAATTTCCTCATTTGCCACAGAGGAAATAAATATCCCTTAGGGCAGAGTGCCTCAGAAGCTTTGTGTGAATCTTACCCCAAGAAGGGAGTCAAGGAAAGCATGTGGGGAAAGGTTTCTGATGGAAACAAGCAAGGATCGTCCATGGAGAAAGGATGATAAAATACGGAACCGAATTTCAGATGCCACCTGCAGCTCAGCTTAAAAGTGGAAGTCTAAAAAAGGCATTTCCTGATGGTGGCTGAATGATTCAGTTCCACCGTGACTCAGCCAAGCTCACGGTTGCTCAGGCGGTGGGAGAGGGAGGCCAGATGCTGCGCGGTGGGAACTCAAAGCCCTGGAAATGTGCACAGCTATTTCAGGCAAGTAAACGGGGACTGAGGCATGCAGTCCACGCGAGAGCTCAGGAATTATAAATAGGGTGTTAATGAGAGGAAACACTCCCCACGCTGAGGCTGTGGGGGATGATTCAGAGCTGCTAGAACCCACCTCTTCTGTTACTGCCGCGTAGAGAAATGAGGGAGGAGCGCCCGCCCAGAGGCTTCCTGCAGGTGGGTGCAGGGGAGATGCAAGCAGCGAGCAAAATTTAAGAGAGCTCTGTGTCATACGACCCAGTCCCCCAGCCCACAGGAGCTTCTAGTCAGGCTGCACCCCAGATTCCCTGTTACAGGGATACAAAGGTTACTCTAACATTCACTTAAAGTAAACTCATCTAAAAACTTTATTACAAAGTTTTTTTCCTTATTCCAGGACTTCCTCTTTATCTTGCAGAACAAATGTTTAGTTTTAAACAGATAATTTATAAACAAATGTTAAATGCCCTGAGTCTAGGGAAAGAGTGACCTTGAACTGCATGACCCAGAGGAGCAGGGTCGGTGGCCAGGGGAGGGAGCTGGGGTGAGCAAGTCTGAGTGATAGGAGCATGCGCAGGGAGGATCCGAAGTGGTCTCCCCTCTCCACTCCACCTCTGCAGGGCCGTGTGTCCACTCGTGTAGAGATATAAAGACAACTCTGAGAGAGGGTTTCGGTAACTGACCCAACAGGAAAAGGTCCTAGAATCAGAATCATTTCTAAAATTGTTCTAAGAAGAGCTGGCTAGGTGGTGGGTGACCCAGTAGTTAATGTGGATGCTTAATGGACTGTTTTCTGTATCATATCTGAGCTGGGAAAGGCTTTTGCCATTGGAAGAAGGAGAAGCCCTTTCAAGCAGCATCATGAACAATGGAAATTCGTTTTGGGTTAGTTACTAAATAGGCTCGTGAAATATTTCTCTCTTGATCTCTTTAAGAGATAGTCTCAAGTCTCTGGCATCTGGTGTGGTTTGGAAGTGGGAGATGAGGGGTCTTGAGATCTCCAAGTTCATAGCAAACTCATTATCCTTCAGAGTTCTAATTATTAAATATTCCTGTATGTTTATCTTACCTTCCAAATGATCTGTACCTGTAAGGGGAGATGGGTTTTACTATTTTGTCTCCTTCCTAGAGGTTAGAAGAGTGTCTGGAAAAATAAGGGGATGTTTAATCGACGTTTGACTGATTACTTCTGGTACTTGTCATTTCCTTTTATCAAACCAACAAGGAGACAAAGTGGAATCAGACAAATATAACTAAAATGATGAAAAGGCTAAGTTTCTACTTACAACAAAACTTGAAAACATCTTAAATCTGGAACTACAAAGATTGAAGAAGATATGAACTCTGAAGAATATGATCTTAACAAAATCCCTCTAGGGGGCACCTTTTAACATTGAGGACTGGTCATTTTAGAGCTAATAAAACTAAATGCTTTTTTGCATTGTGAGAATTAAGTTTGGGAAAGGTTGTCATTCAAGTAGAAATTAAGCTGTATATACATGTATCTTCAAAATGATTTATACAAATGTGTGATAAGAAGATGTGGGAAGAAAGAAGAAAATGACCCACTGGCCTAAACTCTTCTGAAGCAGGATTATGTGGTGTGACATAGCACCCGGGTTCGCTCAGGGCCTGGATGAATGAAGAGCAGCGGTCTGCATCTCTTTGTGCACATTTCTCATTTAACCTCATCTCTCTCTTAATCTTCAAGGCAACATTCTGAAGTAGGCAATTTTCATGATCCCCATTTGTAAGCCAGTCCCCAACCCCAGGCACATCATCTGTATAAACTATATTTTCAGATCTATAACCTCATTTTACATACCTGACGTGTTACAGGTTTCTTGCACAATTTTTTTTGCACAATTATTTATTAACAGTACATTTCTTAAGAGCTCAATATTGTTCATTTTCACTTATCCTGTACCTA
>NW_011889017.1:1862903-1865757 GCF_000151845.1 Pteropus vampyrus
ATGATTTATACAAATGTGTGATAAGAAGATGTGGGAAGAAAGAAGAAAATGACCCACTGGCCTAAACTCTTCTGAAGCAGGATTATGTGGTGTGACATAGCACCCGGGTTCGCTCAGGGCCTGGATGAATGAAGAGCAGTGGTCTGCATCTCTTTGTGCACATTTCTCATTTAACCTCATCTCTCTCTTAATCTTCAAGGCAACATTCTGAAGTAGGCAACTTTCATGATCCCCATTTGTAAGCCAGTCCCCAACCCCAGGCACATCATCTGTATAAACTATATTTTCAGATCTATAACCTCATTTTACATACCTGACGTGTTACAGGTTTCTTGCACAATTTTTTTTGCACAATTATTTATTAACAGTACATTTCTTAAGAGCTCAATATTGTTCATTTTCACTTATCCTGTACCTAACCTGGTATTTGGGAAATGATAAGCACACTGTACATGAATGATGAAAGGATGGATGGATGGATGGATGCATGGAAAAAACAGGTGAAAGGATGAATGGGTGAGTGAAGCAGAACAAGTTTTCTTTTCTCTATAAATTCTTCCCAGTCTATGATTCTGGTTTAGAAGAACTGCAAAGTAAAAATGACCTAGGTTATGTAGAATTATGAGAGGTTACGTATCTTGCCCAAGGTCACATGTTTATAAGTCGCAGGGTCAAAATCTGGACTCAGACCTGTCTAGATTCACAGTACAACAGAACGGCTTTTGAGATCACCTAAAGATTACAAGGATAGACCCGGCATCTGAACCCTAGAATGTGAGAGTTCTTATGTGAAAATAATGGTACTCAAAATAAGCATAAACCAATGCAAATTATTTAAAGTACAGTTAGCTATAATTAAGTGTTTAGGAAGAGCTAGCATATATTTATTAACATAGAAAAAATATTTGTTTCTCTTTTGTATATCCCCATCAAAACTAGTACTCTTCATGCTTCTAAACAGCTATTGTGGTTGACACCAGTTCCAGTAAGATCGAGTAGCAGACCCCAGCCCATCTCTCCCACCATGGGGCAGCTATTAGAGACTCTGAAAGCAAATAGTAGCAGACAGACTGGAGATGAAAACCAGACTTAGATGTACCATCAAACCAGTGGGGAGTTTACTTTTTTTTTTTCTGTCCTCCTGCCATTTGGCCCAGACCCAACTGTAGTCACAGGAAGTATATGCAAGGAGAGGAAGTAAAGACCCAGTGTTTTGGACAAAGATCAAAAAGAGGAACCTCAGGAAACTGGACAGTAATGGAAAGATCATAGAGAAGACAGACCTTGAGAAGAGGGTCCTATAAAGTTTTTTATGAACTCCTGGACCCATCTTTTATCTGTACAGGCAAAGCTCTGACTCCAAAGAACATGACAGTAACTTTGAGAACTGATCACACTGCCCACGCCCAAAACAAGCCACAGAATGACATTCACGCAAGACAGATCCAAGTAGCACGCAAGATCTGATCTACGTTGGAACCACAGACCACAGGAGTTGAAATAAAGACATTTTCAGATGAAGAAAAACTCAAAGAATTTGTTGCCAGCATACCTACTCTAAAATAATTGCTAAAGGAAGTTCTTCAGACAAGAGGGAAATTACACGAGAAGAAATCTCGGCACATCAGAAATAAAGGAAGAAAAGTAGAAATGGAAAATTTGTGTAAATATGATAGACTACTCTCTTCTTGAGTTTAAAAAATATGTCACTATAGTAAAATACACAACAGATAATTTAAAATAGAATACTAAAAATATTTAAATAACTCAAGGACAGTAATAGTTAAATAAAAAAGGACAGTAAAGGAGAAACGAAAAAACATAGGTAGCAAACAGAAAATAAAGAATTTTACTTCAAATGCAATGATATAGATATGGAAAAAGTGAAAAAAATAGAAAAGATATGCCATGCAAATACTAATTGGAAGAAAAATAGAGTGGCTATATTAACATCAGGCAAAGTAGATTTCAGAACAATAAAATAATCATCATAGACAAAGAGGCACATAGCACAAAGAAAAAAGGGTCAATTCATCAGAAATACTAAATGTGTATATACTTAATAACAGAGCTTAAAAATAGATAAAGCAAAAACTGTCCTAACTAAAAGAGGAAATTAAAAAAAATTATAACTAATATAGAAACTTTAATATTGATCTCTCAGTAATTGATGAAACATTAACAGGGATATAAAATAGCTAAAGAATAATTTACATTTATATAACGATCTACCCAACATTAATTGAATATATATTTCTTTGAACTGTACATGGAACAATTACCAAGAAAGGTCATACCTTAGGTCATAAAAGAAACCTTAACAAATATAAGATTATTGAAATCATATATAGTATGTCCTATGATCATAATGAAATTAAACTAGAAATCAAAAAACAGAAGTATAGCAGGAAAATCTAAAAACACTTAGAAATAAAACAACACACTTCCAAATAAATCATGGATCAAATAAATATCAAGGAAAATTAGAAATTATTTTGAACTGAACGCAAACAAAAATACAACTTAACAAAATTTGTGAGATACAGGTAAATCAATGCATAGAGGGAAATATATAGCATCAAATGCTTATATTAGAAAGGAATAAAAGTCTCAAATCAATCATATAAGCTTCCACCTCAGAAACTGGAAAAACAAAAGCAAAAATAAACCCAACATAAAGACATGAAAGGAAATAATAAGGATATGAGTTAAAAATCAGTGAAACTGAAAGCAGAAAAACAACAGAAGAATATCAATGAAATCAAGACCTGGTTCTTTCAAAAATCAATAGTACTGATAAACTTCTAAGAAGTTCAACAAAGAAAAAGAAGACACAAATTATCAAAATTAAGAA
>NW_011889017.1:1865807-1869603 GCF_000151845.1 Pteropus vampyrus
GAGTAGCAGACCCCAGCCCATCTCTCCCACCATGGGGCAGCTATTAGAGACTCTGAAAGCAAATAGTAGCAGACAGACTGGAGATGAAAACCAGACTTAGATGTACCATCAAACCAGTGGGGAGTTTACTTTTTTTTTTTCTGTCCTCCTGCCATTTGGCCCAGACCCAACTGTAGTCACAGGAAGTATATGCAAGGAGAGGAAGTAAAGACCCAGTGTTTTGGACAAAGATCAAAAAGAGGAACCTCAGGAAACTGGACAGTAATGGAAAGATCATAGAGAAGACAGACCTTGAGAAGAGGGTCCTATAAAGTTTTTTATGAACTCCTGGACCCATCTTTTATCTGTACAGGCAAAGCTCTGACTCCAAAGAACATGACAGTAACTTTGAGAACTGATCACACTGCCCACGCCCAAAACAAGCCACAGAATGACATTCACGCAAGACAGATCCAAGTAGCACGCAAGATCTGATCTACGTTGGAACCACAGACCACAGGAGTTGAAATAAAGACATTTTCAGATGAAGAAAAACTCAAAGAATTTGTTGCCAGCATACCTACTCTAAAATAATTGCTAAAGGAAGTTCTTCAGACAAGAGGGAAATTACACGAGAAGAAATCTCGGCACATCAGAAATAAAGGAAGAAAAGTAGAAATGGAAAATTTGTGTAAATATGATAGACTACTCTCTTCTTGAGTTTAAAAAATATGTCACTATAGTAAAATACACAACAGATAATTTAAAATAGAATACTAAAAATATTTAAATAACTCAAGGACAGTAATAGTTAAATAAAAAAGGACAGTAAAGGAGAAACGAAAAAACATAGGTAGCAAACAGAAAATAAAGAATTTTACTTCAAATGCAATGATATAGATATGGAAAAAGTGAAAAAAATAGAAAAGATATGCCATGCAAATACTAATTGGAAGAAAAATAGAGTGGCTATATTAACATCAGGCAAAGTAGATTTCAGAACAATAAAATAATCATCATAGACAAAGAGGCACATAGCACAAAGAAAAAAGGGTCAATTCATCAGAAATACTAAATGTGTATATACTTAATAACAGAGCTTAAAAATAGATAAAGCAAAAACTGTCCTAACTAAAAGAGGAAATTAAAAAAAATTATAACTAATATAGAAACTTTAATATTGATCTCTCAGTAATTGATGAAACATTAACAGGGATATAAAATAGCTAAAGAATAATTTACATTTATATAACGATCTACCCAACATTAATTGAATATATATTTCTTTGAACTGTACATGGAACAATTACCAAGAAAGGTCATACCTTAGGTCATAAAAGAAACCTTAACAAATATAAGATTATTGAAATCATATATAGTATGTCCTATGATCATAATGAAATTAAACTAGAAATCAAAAAACAGAAGTATAGCAGGAAAATCTAAAAACACTTAGAAATAAAACAACACACTTCCAAATAAATCATGGATCAAATAAATATCAAGGAAAATTAGAAATTATTTTGAACTGAACGCAAACAAAAATACAACTTAACAAAATTTGTGAGATACAGGTAAATCAATGCATAGAGGGAAATATATAGCATCAAATGCTTATATTAGAAAGGAATAAAAGTCTCAAATCAATCATATAAGCTTCCACCTCAGAAACTGGAAAAACAAAAGCAAAAATAAACCCAACATAAAGACATGAAAGGAAATAATAAGGATATGAGTTAAAAATCAGTGAAACTGAAAGCAGAAAAACAACAGAAGAATATCAATGAAATCAAGACCTGGTTCTTTCAAAAATCAATAGTACTGATAAACTTCTAAGAAGTTCAACAAAGAAAAAGAAGACACAAATTATCAAAATTAAGAACTACAAGCTCCATAGACAGAAGGATAATAAGGGAATATGGTGAAAAACTCTACACACAAATTCAATAACTTAGAATACTAATTCCTCGAAAAGAAAAACTATAAAATTTATCTAAGATGAAATAGAACCTGAATAGCCCTATAATTATTATAAATTAAATTTATAGTCAAAAACCTCCCCCAAAAAGAAACTTTCAGGCCAAGATAATTTTACTGGCAAATTCTACTAAATATTTAGGGAAGAAATAACCAATTTTACACAATCTCTTCCAGGGAACGAAAGAGGAGGGAATATTTCCCAGTTAATTTTTTGAGAAAAGTGTTATCTGACACAAAAAAACAAAGATAAGGCCAAAAAAAAGTGAAAAACTAATTTTCCTCACTAGCAAAACACAAATATCCTCAATAAAATATTAGAGACTCATTCTCGGCAGTATACGAAAAGAAAGATGCACCATAACCAAGTGAGCTTTATTCTGGAAATGTAAGACTGGTACAATCTTTGATTATCAATCACCATTTATCCATCAGATTAACAATGTAAAAAGAAATATACCCTAACACTTGATACAGAAATAGCATTTGATGAAATTCAGCATCCACTCATGATAAAATCACTGAAATATAAAGCCATCTACATAAAAATCTACAGTTAACATCATACTTAATGGAAAAGACTAAATGCTTTTTCCTTGGGATCAAAAACAAGGGAACATTGTCCTTGCTTACCATTCCTATACAACATTTACTGAAAGTCCTAGCCAGTGCAAAAAAGCAAGAAATAAGGGGAAAAGAGGGATGAAGGGTGGGGCTGAGTATGAAAAGGAAGAAATATAAACAACATGATTGTTTATACAGAAATCCTAACAAAGTTACAAAAAACCTTCCCAGAGCTATAAAAGTGAATTTAGGAAAGTCACAAGATCTAAAATCAACACACATCAAAAGAAATCAATCATATTTCTGTAGATTAGGTATGCATAATTAGAAATCAAAAATTTTAAATGCCATTTACAATAGTCCTGAAAATTTAACACTTAGGTATAAATCTAACCTAACATGCACACAATCTGTATCGGAAACTATAAAATGATAATAAAAAATTAAAGAAGACCTAAAAAAATGTAAAGACATACTACATTTATGGAATATAAGATTTAGCGTAGTAGAGACAATTCTTCCAAAATTGATCAATGAATTTAATGCATTTTCAACCCAAATCCCAGAATGTTTTGTAACTGAATCTTAAATTTATACAGAAAAACAAAGAAACTATGCTAGCTAAAGCAGTTTTAAAAAGGAAATACAAAGTAGGAGGGAGAGATCACACCAACTTATTTTAATACTTAATTTAAAGCTAAATTAAGACAGTCACATAGATCAATGAAACAGAATAGAGTTCAAAAAAAGACCCAGACAAAGTATGGTCAATTAATTTTCACAAAGATACAAAATCAATTCAATGAAATGATAGCCTTATATTTAAGGCCAACTAACTTTTTATTAAATTTATTGGGGTAACATTGGTTAATAAAATTATATGGGTTTAAGTGTATAATGCTATAATACATCATCTGTATGTTGCATTGTGAATTCACCAAAGTCAAATCTCCTTTCATCACCATATATTTGACCCCCTTTACCCTTTTCTACCTTGCAACCCCCTTTCCCTCTGGTAACCACTAAACTATTATCTGTGTCTATGAGTTTTTGTTCGTTTGTCTTGTTTGTTTGTTGCTTTCAGTTTTATCCCGCATATGAGTGAAGTCATGTGGTCCTCAACTTTTTCTATCTAACTTCTTTCACTTAGCATGATAATCTCAGGATCCAACCATGTTATCACAAATGGCAGTACTTCAATTTTTCTTATGGCTGAGTAATATTCCAGTGTATATATGTACCACATTTTCTGTATCCAATCATCTGTCAAAGAACA
>NW_011889017.1:1869653-1872352 GCF_000151845.1 Pteropus vampyrus
TTTTAATACTTAATTTAAAGCTAAATTAAGACAGTCACATAGATCAATGAAACAGAATAGAGTTCAAAAAAAGACCCAGACAAAGTATGGTCAATTAATTTTCACAAAGATACAAAATCAATTCAATGAAATGATAGCCATATATTTAAGGCCAACTAACTTTTTATTAAATTTATTGGGGTAACATTGGTTAATAAAATTATATGGGTTTAAGTGTATAATGCTATAATACATCATCTGTATGTTGCATTGTGAATTCACCAAAGTCAAATCTCCTTTCATCACCATATATTTGACCCCCTTTACCCTTTTCTACCTTGCAACCCCCTTTCCCTCTGGTAACCACTAAACTATTATCTGTGTCTATGAGTTTTTGTTCGTTTGTCTTGTTTGTTTGTTGCTTTCAGTTTTATCCCGCATATGAGTGAAGTCATGTGGTCCTCAACTTTTTCTGTCTAACTTCTTTCACTTAGCATGATAATCTCAGGATCCAACCATGTTATCACAAATGGCAGTACTTCAATTTTTCTTATGGCTGAGTAATATTCCAGTGTATATATGTACCACATTTTCTGTATCCAATCATCTGTCAAAGAACACTTCGGTTGTTTCCATGGTTTGGCCACTGTGAATAATGCTGCTATGAACATCGAAGTATATGTATCTATACAGGTAAATGTTTTCAAATTTTAGGCATAGACACCCAGAAGAGGGATTGCTGGGTCACGTGGTAATTCTATTCTTAATTTGGGGGGAAACTTCCATACCATTTTCCATAGTGGCTGTACTAATTTACATTCCCTCTAGCAGCATATAAGGGTTCTTTTTCCCCCACAACCTCTCCAACACTTGTTATTACTTGTCTGATTGATAATAGCCATTCTAACAGGTGTGAAGTGGTATCTCATTGTGCTTTTGATTTGCATTTCCCTAAAAGCTAGTGAAGTTGAGCATCTTTTCATATCTGTTGGCTATTTGTATGTCTTCTTGAGAGAAGTGTCTGTTCAGGTCCTCTGCCCATTTTTTATTTGGACTGTGTTTTTTTGTTGTTGAGTTTTATGAAGTCTTTATACATTTTGGATATTAGCTCATCAGAGCTGTTGTTTGTAGATATCATCTCCCATTCAGTTGGTTGCATCTTTGTTTTGTCAATGGATACTTTTGCTGTATAGAAAATTTTTGGTTTTTCATAATCCTGTTCATTTATTTTTGCTTTTAATTCTCTTGTCTTTGAAGTCAAATTCATAAAATCCTCTCTAATATCATGGCCCATAAGTTTAGTATCTATGTTTTCTTCTATGCCTTTTATTGCTTCAGGTCTTATATTTAGGTCTTTGATGCATTTTGAGTTAATTTTTATGTATACTAACAAATAGTAGTATACTTTGAATCTTTTGCATGTGGCTTTTCAATTTTCCCAGAACCATTTATTGAAGAGGCTTTCTTTTCTCCATTGTATGTTTTTGGCTCCTTTGTCAAAACTTACTTGCCCATATATATATATGGGTTTATTTCTGGTTTCTCAATTCTGTTCCATTGCTCTGTTTTTCTGCCAATACCATGCTGTTTTGATTATTTTGCTTTGTAGTATAATTTGAACTCAGCCTTGTTCTTTTTTCTCAGGATTCCTTTCGGTATTCAGGGTCTTTCATGGTTCCATACACATCTGATGGGTTTTTTTTTGTTTTTTTTTCTTTAAAAAATTCCATTGGGATTTTTATAGGAATTGCATTAAATCTGTATATTGCTTTGGGTAATATGGCCATTTTAACTATATTGTTTCTTTCCATCCATGAACACAGAATATCTTCTCTATTTCTTTGGGACTTCTTCAATTTCTTTTAGGTTTAGTCTTGTAGTTTTTAACGTATGGATACTTCACAACCTTTGTTACATTTATTCCTAGGTATTTTATTCTTTTTGTTGCAATTGCAAAGGATTTTTTTTTCCATTTCTGTTTCTGAAGTTTTATTGCTAGTATGTAGGAACATAATGGAATTTTGTACATTGATTTTGTATCCTGTAACTTTACTCTATTTGTTTACTGTTTCTAATAGTTTTTTGGTGAAGTCTTTAGAGTTTTCTACATAAGGGAATCATATCATCTGCAAGAAGTGACAATTTGATTTCATTTCCAGTTTGGATGCCTTTTATTTCTTTCTCTTGCCTGATTGCTCTGGCTAGGACTTCCAGTACTATGCTGAATAATAGAGATTAGAGTGGGTATCCTTGTCTTGTTCCTGATCTTAAAGGAAAAGCTTTCAGTTTTTCACCATTAAGTATGATATCAGTTGAGGGTTTGTCATATATGGCCTTTATTATATTGAGGTACTTTCCTTCTATACCCATTTATCAAGTGTTTAATCATAAATGGATGTTGTCAAATGCTTTTTCTGCATCTATTGATATAATCACATCGTTTTTACCCTTTGTCATGTTTATGTGGTGTATGACATTGATCAATTTGCATAAATAAACCATTTTTGCACCCCTGGAATGGACCCCACTTGATCATGATGTATAATCTTTTTAATGTATTGTTGTATGCAGTTTGCTAGAATTTTATTTTGGATTTTTGCATCTATATTCAACAGAGGTGTTGGTCTGTAGTTTTATTCTTTGTGTATTATCCTTGCTAGGTTTTGGTATCAGGGTAACCTTGGCCTCATAAAATGAGTTAGGAATTATTACCTCTTTTT
>NW_011889017.1:1873527-1879516 GCF_000151845.1 Pteropus vampyrus
AAGGCATCTAATGATATAAACTCCCCTCTTATCATTGCTTTTGCTGCATCCCAAGGTTTTGATAAATTATACTGTCATCCTCATTTTTCTCTATGTATCTTTTGATCTCTCCTTTTATTTTTTTCTTTGACATAGCTGTTCTTCAGTAGTATGTTGTTTGATCACCGTGTTTATGGGTTTTCCTGCTTTTTGCAGTTGATTTCCAATTTCAAAGCATTGTGGTCAGAGAATATGCTTGGTATGATTTCAATCTTCTTAGGTTTTTGAGGCTAGTTTCTTGCCCCAACAGATGGTCTATCCTTGAGAATGTTCCATGTGCACTAGAGAAAAATGTATAATCTGTTGTTCTGGGATGAAAAACTCTGTAAATATTGATTATGTTCATTGATTTAGGGTGCCATTTAAGGCCAATATTTTCTTACTGATATTCTGTTTGGATGATCTATGCATAGCTGTGAATGGTGTATTTATGTTCCGTACTATGATTGTGTTTTTGTCAGTTACTTCTTTTATTTTTGTTAATTGTCGTCTTACATATTTTGGTGCTCCCCAATTTGATGCATATATGTTGATAAATGTTATGTCTTCTTGATGTATTGCCCCTTTGTCATTTTAAAATGTCCATCTTTGTCATTTGTTATCTTTTTTACCTTGAAATCTACTTTCTCAGATATAAGTTTGGCTATACCTGCTTTTCTCTGGATGCCATTTGCTTGGAGAATCATTTTCCACCCTTTCACTTTGAGTCGATATTTGTCCTTGCAGCTGAGATGTGTCTCCAGAAGACAGTGTATGGTTGTGTTTTGGTTTTTGATCCAATATTCTACTCTACCTTTGTACTGGTGAGTTCAGTCCATTTATATTTAGGATGATTATTGGTAAATGAGGATTTCCTATAGCCACTTTATCCTTTGTTTTCTGATAACTCTGTGTCTCCACTGTTTCTTTGCCCTTGCGTTTCTTTATTATTTTAGTTTGGTGGTATTCCATGATTTTTTTCCCTGTTTCTCTTTTTTTATGTTATATGTCTCAGTTCTAGATTTTTTGTGTGTATGGTTACCATTAAGCTCATAAAAAAGAAAGTTTCATACATACAGTACTTTTTTTCCTGAATGCATCTTACCTCCATTTCCCTTTGCAAATTCAAATCTTTACTTCCTACTCTTTTATATTTTTGTTGTCACAAATTATCCCTACTTATGCTGTGAGCTTTCCATGGTGAAGTAGCAATTGTCTTCTTCTCTTTTTAAAAAAATGTTTTTACCTCTTTGGACCTTTAAGTTATATTTAAGTTTATAATACCTTATTCTGAATACGGTTTGCAATTTCCTGCTTTGTCTGTCTGTTAGTCATCTTACTCATAGTTTTGTATCCTTTCATCTTTGTTTCAGGCAGAATAATCCTCTTCAATATTTACCGTAATACAAGTCTTGTGGTGGTAAATTCCCTCAGCTTCTGTATGTCTGGAAAAGTCTTTATTTATCTTTTATACCTAAAAGACAACTTTGCTGAATATATTATTCTTGGCTGGTAATTCCTCTTTCAACAGTTTGAGTATTTGATTTCACTCCTTCCCAGTTTGTAGAGTTTCTGCTTAAAAATCCAATGATAATCCAGTGGGATTTGCTTTATAGGTTACCAACTTCTTTTCCCTGGGTCCTTGAGAATTCTTTCTTTGTCATTAATTTTTGACAGTTTTAATATAATGTGCCTTGGAGAAGGCCTTTTTGTATTTGGAAAGTTCTTGTTTACTATTTGTTCGAATAGGCTCTCTGTTCCCTTCTTCCTCTGTTCTCCTCTGCTATATCCATTATTCCTATGTTGCTCTTTCTGATGGAGTCAGATAGTTCTCGCAGGTCATTTATTTTTACTCTCAAGTCTCTCTCTTCTATCTGCATCATGTCTAGATTTCTATATTTACTATCACTATTTCTTTCTTCCATTGGGTCAGCTCTGTTTCCTAAGCTCACTAGTTCATTCTTCATCTCCTTTATGGAGTCCTTCAGCTCTAGAATTTCTATTTGATTCTATTTAAGTTTCAGTCTCTTTAGTAAAGTACTCCTTTTGTTCGCTGATTTTCTTTATGGATTCATTAAACTGCCTATCTGAGTTTTCTTGCATCTCATTGAGTTTTTTCAGAACTGCAATCTTGAATTCTGTTTTTAAATCACATATTTCCATATCTCTAAATTTATTTTCTGGAGAATTTTATTTTCTTTCTGAGCTGCCTCATTACTTTGGTTGTTCATGGTATTTGATGGATTATTTCTCTGTCTAGGTATTTATGGAAATGAACTCTGCTTTTTTCCATAACTCTTTAGCAGATTGATAAAATCTTTCTTTTGTTTTCCAGTAGGTGGCGCTAGAGCGCAAGTGTTTTATTTTGCAGTATTTCAGCTTCTTGGATCTCTGTGAGTGATGGCAAATGCCTCGTATTACCTGGGAAGGGGGCATCTCCCCTGTGACCAGGTAGTCTTGGTCTCAGGGCACCACCACTCCTATGGGAGAATGTGGTGAGTAATGGGGTTCCAAGCCCGTGAAATCGCAGTGCTGCCTCCTGCAACCAGATGCAGTGCTACATTGCCTGAGGTATCCCAGGTGGCCCCACTGAGATCCGCTGAGATGGATGGGGGCAGGGTGGGCTGAGAGAGGCTGCTCGTACATTTGTGGCTTTGTTTTCATCCAGTTATGGCAACTCCTAGAACTCAGCTGCCTCACACCTGTGTCTCTACTCATGTCATTGGGATTAGTCACAATATGTATCTGCCACTCGGAAACTGTCTCTCCAGTTCTTAGGGCTGTAGATGTTCTGCTCTGTAACCAAATACTGCTACAGCTTCTTCTGGGGCCCACTGATAGATCTGGGAGGATGGAAGTAGACAAGCTATGGGAGGGTCAGAGGAGGCAGCCAGGCTCTGTGGCTTTGTTTTCTGCCAGGCAATGGCAGCTGCTAGAACACAGCTGTCACACCTCTATATTCCACCTCTGCCCTGGTCACTGGGTTCAGCTGTGGTATATGCTGATCGCTCAGGCAGAAGTGCTTAGAGCTACAGGATGTGCACACTACAACCTGATTCTTCTCCTCTCTCAGACTCACAGTGAGCTCTGGGCTGCATCCGTGGCACCCGTCTCTGCTCTTCTCTCTTTCCTCCTCTCCTGTTTGCTCCAATTTGCCCACCTTTATATATTTCTATGCATGAATCTCTCAGATGTGTTTGTGTGTTGAGCAGGAAATCCTTTGTTGAATTATAGCTGTTCAACTTGTTATGACTTCAAGGGCAGAAATCAGGAGGACTTCTCATACCACCATGCTTCTGACATCACTCTATGGCCAACTTATTTTTAACAAGAATCTCAAGATAATCCAATGTGGAAAAGATTGTCTCTTTAATAAATCGATCTACAACAACTGAATATCTACATGCGAAAAAATAAAGTTGGTTTCCTATCTCATGCCATATACAAAAATTAACTCAAAGTGAATCTATGACCTAAATATAAGAGCAAAAGTTGTAATATTCTTAGAGAAAATCATAAGGGTCAATGTTCCTGACCTTGGGTTTGGCAATGGATTCTTTGATGGCATCAAAAGCATGAGCAACCAAAGAAAAATAGATAAGCCATACTTAATCAAATTTTTTTTTAAATGTGCATTGAAGGACACAATCAAAAAAGTAAAAAGACAATCCACAGAATGGAAGAATATATTTGCAAACCATGTATTTGATAAGGGTTTAGTATCCCAAATATAGAAAAAAACTTACAACTAAACAACAAAAAGACAATCCCATTTTAAAATAGACAATGGAATTGAATAGACATTTCTTCAAGGAAGACACACAAATGGCCCATAAGCACATACAAGAAGCTTAACATAGTTAGTAATTAGGGAAATGAAAATCAAAACCACAATGAGAAACCACTTCACACTCAGTAAAATGGTTATACCCAAAAAATGGAAAATAAGTGTTGGTAAGGTTGTGGAGAAATTGGAACTGTCATGTATTGTTGCTAGGAATGGAAAACGGTTCAGCTTCTGTGAAAAATAATTGGGCAGTTCCTCAAAAAATTAAACATAGAGGAATCATGAGATTCAACAATTCTACTCCTAAGCATACCCCCCAAAGAAGTAAAAATGGGGACTCGAATACACGTACATCCATGTTCATGGCAACACTAATGAGAGTAACCAAAAGGTCAAGCCCAAAGGTCTATCGATGGGTGAATGGATAAAAAATTGTAATGTATACATACAAAAATGATTCATCCATGAAAATTAATGAAGTAATGATGCATGCTACAACATGGATGAACCTCAAAAACATTATGGGAGGTGAATGAAACCAGACCCTAAATTCACATATTAAATAATCCCATTATATGAAATCCGGAATAGGTAAATCCATCAAGTCAAAAAGCAGATTGGTGGTTGCCAGTGTGGGGACTGGGGGTGTAAGGGGGTCACCTCTGAGTGGGCATTGGATTTGGGCATGATAAAAATGTTTTGGAACAAGATGTAGATAGGAGTTGCACAATATTGTGAATGTACTGAATGCCACTGAATTATTCACCTTAAAATGATAAATTTTAAGTTGCGTGAATTTCATCCATTAAAAAACATTTAATGCATGGCAGATCTAAATATAGTATGTAAAATGATAAAACTTCTTGAAGAAAACAGGAGAAAATCTAAGTGACCTGGGGTTAACCAAAGAGTTCTTAAATCGGAGAAAAAAACATGTCCCTAGGAAAAAATATTGCTAAATTGGACATCATCAAAATTAAAAACTTTAGCTCTGTGAAAGATACTGTTAAGAGGATGAATTTGCAAATCACAGATCCAACAAATGACTTGTAACCAGAATATCCAAAAAATTTTCAAAACGCAACAGAATGAAACAATTTTTTAAATGAGCAAAGACTTAATGAATACTTCGAAAAAGATATATAGATGACCAAAAAATGCACGAAAGGATGTTCAACATCATTAACCATGAGGGAAATGCAAATTAAAACCATGGTTAAATGACACTACGTACCTGTTAGAACAACTAACCAAAAAAATACTAATGACACGAAACATTGGTGAGGATGTGGAGCAAGTAGAGCTTTCATACATTATTAGTAAAAATGTGAAATGGTACAGCCACTTTGGAAAATAGTTTGGCAGTTTATTTTAGCATTAAACATGCACTTACCATATGACCCAGCAATCCCAGCACTAGGTATTTCCTAAAGAAAGAAACTTATGTTCACACAAAACCCTGAACATGAATGTTTATTCTCTATTCATAAACACCTCAAACTAGAAACAACCCACATGTCCTTCAACAGGTAAATAAATAAATGAAGCATGGTACATCTATAAAATGTAATCATGCTCAGCAATAAAATGGAACAAACTATTGGTACACACAACTTGGGTGAATGTCAAATGCATTATGCTGAGTGAAAGAAGACAGTCTCAGAAGGTACACATTCTATTATTCCATTCTTAAAGAAACAAATCTATATTGATGGAGAAAAGTTCACTGCCAGGGTTGGTGGCAATGCAAGAGTTTGAGGGAGTTTTCTGGTGTGATGTAACTCTTCTGTGGGCTGACTTCGATAATGGTTATGTGAACCTATACATATGCTACAATTCATAGAACTGTATTATATAACAAAATAAGTCAATTTTACTGTAGGATATTTTTAAAAATGAAACTTTAAAACTTCTCTCAGAATAACAAATATAATATACACAGGATCTGAATGTTGAGATTCAAGGTATCATATTATCTTCTTTGTACTTTCCTATATATAGCAAACTGTGTATAATAAATGATAATTTATGATAAATTAGTTTTACACACAGAAACAAAGGTGTTTATATTTCTCAGTAACTTTAGTAGACACTGAGCCTAACGATTTCAGTTTTCTTCTCTTCTATGTATATACTATATATTAAGGAGAGCAAACGACCCCTCTTCATCAGTTTTATGAAGGA
>NW_011889017.1:1879566-1883661 GCF_000151845.1 Pteropus vampyrus
GAGTTCTTAAATCGGAGAAAAAAACATGTCCCTAGGAAAAAATATTGCTAAATTGGACATCATCAAAATTAAAAACTTTAGCTCTGTGAAAGATACTGTTAAGAGGATGAATTTGCAAATCACAGATCCAACAAATGACTTGTAACCAGAATATCCAAAAAATTTTCAAAACGCAACAGAATGAAACAATTTTTTAAATGAGCAAAGACTTAATGAATACTTCGAAAAAGATATATAGATGACCAAAAAATGCACGAAAGGATGTTCAACATCATTAACCATGAGGGAAATGCAAATTAAAACCATGGTTAAATGACACTACGTACCCGTTAGAACAACTAACCAAAAAAATACTAATGACACGAAACATTGGTGAGGATGTGGAGCAAGTAGAGCTTTCATACATTATTAGTAAAAATGTGAAATGGTACAGCCACTTTGGAAAATAGTTTGGCAGTTTATTTTAGCATTAAACATGCACTTACCATATGACCCAGCAATCCCAGCACTAGGTATTTCCTAAAGAAAGAAACTTATGTTCACACAAAACCCTGAACATGAATGTTTATTCTCTATTCATAAACACCTCAAACTAGAAACAACCCACATGTCCTTCAACAGGTAAATAAATAAATGAAGCATGGTACATCTATAAAATGTAATCATGCTCAGCAATAAAATGGAACAAACTATTGGTACACACAACTTGGGTGAATGTCAAATGCATTATGCTGAGTGAAAGAAGACAGTCTCAGAAGGTACACATTCTATTATTCCATTCTTAAAGAAACAAATCTATATTGATGGAGAAAAGTTCACTGCCAGGGTTGGTGGCAATGCAAGAGTTTGAGGGAGTTTTCTGGTGTGATGTAACTCTTCTGTGGGCTGACTTCGATAATGGTTATGTGAACCTATACATATGCTACAATTCATAGAACTGTATTATATAACAAAATAAGTCAATTTTACTGTAGGATATTTTTAAAAATGAAACTTTAAAACTTCTCTCAGAATAACAAATATAATATACACAGGATCTGAATGTTGAGATTCAAGGTATCATATTATCTTCTTTGTACTTTCCTATATATAGCAAACTGTGTATAATAAATGATAATTTATGATAAATTAGTTTTACACACAGAAACAAAGGTGTTTATATTTCTCAGTAACTTTAGTAGACACTGAGCCTAACGATTTCAGTTTTCTTCTCTTCTATGTATATACTATATATTAAGGAGAGCAAACGACCCCTCTTCATCAGTTTTATGAAGGATGGGAGGGAAGCAATCAAAACTCTACCTAACTGATGTCTCCTGATGAAGCACTGTGTTGTCATGCTTGTAGCTTATCCCATTTCATCCTCACTATAGCTCTGTTGGGTATAATAACCACAAACATTACAATATTTAGAGCTTTTTCTCGAGTATGCAATATCACGCTCCTCCTCCATGGATCATATTTTGATCAAGTTTAAACTGAAGCTTAGATCACCAGAGAAAAAGAAATCTGCCATGTTATTTCTTTCCTACTTTATTAAGACTTAAAATCCACCCCTCTGCCCCAAACCTATCCATTGCATAACTACTATCTCATTTCTAACCCCTAAAGGATCTGCTTTTAATGGCTAGATATATGTGTTATTCATTTCTGTTTGTCTTGCAACAAACCATTCCTTGAAAAGTGGCAAACCCTCGGTATACATACAATGAATGAAGAGATGGACAAATGGATACTGGCTGCCTGGATGGATAGATGGAGGAAGGAAAGGAGGGAGGGAGGGAAGAAGGAGAAGATCAAGCTTTTTTCTTTGTCGTACTTCCTGTAAATTATACCCAGTCTATGACTCTTGTTTGGAAGAACTGCAAACTAAATATAATCTAAGTTATGCAAAGCTTACAAATTTATTAGTGGCTAGTGAAGTAACTTTTCTTTTAACGTTTCTATGGCAATACTAGCAACAAATTAATAAAAGCTTATTTTTTATACAAATAGTTTTATTACAAATTTGAATTTTTAAGAAATACACATTTAAAGAAAGTACATAAAAGGCCTTAGTAGTCTTAAAAACGTTTTGGAGACTTTTAGTGAAATGTCATTTCAGGCATAGTGGTCCAATTCTGCTCTCCTGCAATCCATCCGTTCCCCTGCTGAAGTCTGAACACAGCTCATGAAAAACCAAGGAAGCCGCCTGAATGTGCTTACATGTAAAAATACTGATATTTTGATTCAACAGAGCTGTTTTTCGCATCAGGCTGCAGAATGAGGAATACTAATCAAATGAAGGCCTTTCAAGGTTGTTGCTTTTGAAGTCAAGTCATTCAGTTTGTGATTAGTGTTTAAAACCCTGAAGATATTTAATACAGAATAAAAACAATAAGCTCAAAGTACATGTTTCACTGTAATAGACACCATATTCATGAACCTGGGCTTGGTTTTGGCAACACACAATTGTTGGTTTGGAGGTGAACAGTGAAAACTGACATTTCACATTCAGCACCTTAGTGTTTAAAAATCTATGTTAAAGGACAACGCAGTCTTTTAAAGGAAGAAACTAGGTAAGCTTTATTTTAACAGTGGAACCGAAACTAAAAACTTGACCTAATTGCTGACATCTATATAAATTACTAAAATATATATATATTTAATTTCTGCCTACTTTTGGACCATCTTTATTCCACAGGTTATTTGTGATTTCTGCAAAAGCAGCTGCGTAGTACCACACGAAGCAGAAAGACCTAAATGTATATTTGGCAGTTGGAAAATACGGCTGCTGAGCCCGTAATTACATTTGGAGGTTTGAAACACCATTTTTACATGACTATTATTTGTACAGATCAAGGGACCTGAATTTTGAAACAGCTAGACAATGACACAAACAAACATTTCATCTGGGGGTGATAAATGAATCTATTATCATACAAAAATGAAAACGGGTGTTCAAACAGTATGGAAGGCCCCGCACACCTCCTAGCACCCTTTGGTTTTCTGATGGAGTTCTCACTTTACACATCAGTGCACTGGATTGTAGAACAGACTTATATTTTTATTTCATCAAAAGTGCCATTTGGTATGTCACTATTGACAGCTTATCGATGTCTTTGTTTCTCCTTCAGCAAGTAGAGGCCAATGAAGCAGGGTGTGTTAGTTACGCAGATTCCTATAAGGCACTTTACGGTTTTCATACTGGACAGTGAGGTACACAGGATATATTTCTAGGGTTCGTTGCTGTTAAAAAAAGAGGAAGGGGAACAGGAGGAAATAGCACCATGTTGTGACGTTAGCTGAGGGCCGGGCTTCATTATGTTCTTCTCATACAGACTTGGCAGCGACTGACATGCGTACGCAGCTCCCCAGCCTTCAAGGTGGACGGCGTGGGCTTCCTAAAATGCAGCACAGAAACCAACCAGCTGTCACTTCTCCGCTTGTCAGAAAGGCAGGAGAGTTCCTCAGCCTTCCCACCTACTTGGACATCTCCAAGGGATCAAGCAGTCACCGGCCCCAGTCCCATGGCAAATAGCCACCATTATTCAGCCTGACTTGACTCTGAGCGGGCACCATGCTGGGGGCATCACATGGCCTTCATGACGCATAGAGCGATACAAGTTATCATGTTCGTTCCCCATCTCCGGGCCCTGAGGTTAGTGACATGCCCAGGAGAACACAGCAAGTAAGGACACAGCTAACATCACTGCACGTCTATTTGGCTGCAAAGTCTCAACCACACCCCACTGCACCCCCCAGCCTCCTTGAGCTAGAGTTTAACTTTCTGTCTTCTCAACATGATCATAAACTCCTCCAGGGGAAGAAAAAGACACTTACGCATAATAAGTACTCGTTAAATATTTGTGGAATGATGTAATGAACAACAAACCTGGAATAATTAACTAGATCTCGAAATCCTTTCATAAATTTGAAGGATTTATATGCAGGTGGTCTGACCGAAGGCCAAAGAGAGAGGAAGACATTTAGTGCCATGACTGCTTCCTTGATCTTTGAAATTCTACCTTATTTTGACTGTTGAAAAGGTGAAGTCCAAACTAAAATTGACACTAATCGAATTCTATTAAAATTAGAGTAGTCATATAATAAGAG
>NW_011889017.1:1883711-1919014 GCF_000151845.1 Pteropus vampyrus
ATGCCCAGGAGCACACAGCAAGTAAGGACACAGCTAACATCACTGCACGTCTATTTGGCTGCAAAGTCTCAACCACACCCCACTGCACCCCCCAGCCTCCTTGAGCTAGAGTTTAACTTTCTGTCTTCTCAACATGATCATAAACTCCTCCAGGGGAAGAAAAAGACACTTACGCATAATAAGTACTCATTAAATATTTGTGGAATGATGTAATGAACAACAAACCTGGAATAATTAACTAGATCTCGAAATCCTTTCATAAATTTGAAGGATTTATATGCAGGTGGTCTGACCGAAGGCCAAAGAGAGAGGAAGACATTTAGTGCCATGCCTGCTTCCTTGATCTTTGAAATTCTACCTTATTTTGACTGTTGAAAAGGTGAAGTCCAAACTAAAATTGACACTAATCGAATTCTATTAAAATTAGAGTAGTCATATAATAAGAGCACTTTGCCCTAAAATTGTGGCTGCTTTGTTTTAGCAACTTTTGATGAAGATCCTAGTACCCCCAAATTAACTATTAAGTTAATGAGATCTTACCTAATTTTGTTAAGAAGGCTTTTTAGTTCATTGTACCAGGATGCTGGTTCAAAAATACTCTTATTTTTACCTGTTTACCCTATAATGCAAAGCTCTAGGCGCTGAAGCATGTACCAAGTGCTCATTTTGGTAACGACTGGTTAATTCTACCTTTGGAGTTGATGCCAAGTTTCCAGTTGCCTAAAGATCTCATGTAAGCTAATAATTAGACACCTGGTAATTTTTTGATGCTTAAAGAATGACCAATGGTGAGTGTGTTGCTTCACCTTTTATAATCTAAGTTACAAAGAGATAGGGTCATAGCAGAGTGCCACAAGATTTTCTCCAAAAAGGTAAAGACAGGAAGGCTTATCTCCAGGGGTAAGAAGCATTTATTTTGGAAAGGAACAGTATGTAATTATTCAGACTATATAGGCCTCCTGTGTCTGCTCCAGCAGGGGCTGCAACTGGTCTTAAATAAAGGCTAGAGGACTCATTAGGTGCTCCTGTCCATTACAGACCAGGCCAGCCTCCAATTTAACTTCCACAAGGTCAGCAGCCACTTGAGACAGTTGTTTTAAAGGTGAAATTTTGGTAAATGAAACGAAAGGAAAGAAAGGTCTTCCTTTTTGATTTCAGCTGCATTTGTACCGAAATTAATTTTTATTTGCATGGGTCTAAAAAACAAAGTCTTGTTAAGTCACTCAGAACTCACACAACACATTAAATTCAGCATTGCGAATGCGATGAAAATGGATGCTGTTCACTTCCCTCTCTGAGTGTTAAATATACCGTATTTTTAAAAGCTCTGTTTGAAGATTTTTAATTGCTTTAATTGTATTCTAGTGGATTCACCCAGAAAAATGAAAAATGACCTTTTTTTCTTCCACGGTTTTTTAGTTAATGAAAGAATTAAGCCTGTCATCTAAGCTCTGCCTATGAAAATTGTCTCAGTTATCTGCCCCATAGAACCGAATAAAATATTCATTACTACATGTGGAAGAAGCATTCCTAACTATTGGTTTATAACTATCTTTAAGACTTTGCACTGGAAGATATATGGATCATAAGTGATTTAAAATAAAAACCATGAAAGGGGGTGAGGGTCCGGCGAAAGAGAGTCATTCCAACTTACTTGAACATCTCGTTTCTCTCTATAGTGGCAAGCCAAAAGCTGTAAGCGTTTGCATAGTAATTACAAGTTCCACGACCGTGGCACTCGATGAACGGTGCACTTCTAAACTCTTCCAGACAGGACCCAGGGGATGCGAGGGCTTGGCCAGAACCTTCAGCACCAGCACTGGTGTGCTACAGAATAAATATGACCATGTGTTAGCGATTCCCACCCGGAATAGAAGAGGGTGTCACTGTTCCCAGGGACGAGCCAGGGTGCTCCCTTCGGTTCTCTCTGCCAGGGTGCTCCCTTCAGTTCTCTCTGCCTCATGCAGTCACCACGGAACATACTCATCCCCACACTGCCCACAGCCTGCAAGCCAGTCCCTGCTCCACTCACTGGGCACGGCAGTCAGTACTCGACACAGCTTCAGAAATCAACCAACCACTCCTCCCACAACAGGAGATGACTGATCCAGCTTCATGAGGATTTACAGAAATGCTGTCCCCACTATGTCTCATTTTTGAAACATTGAAACCTCTTCCAACTTGGGACCTGACACAACAGTCTAAATGTGCAAATGATGCTGGAACCAACCGATGTGAAATCAGACTTTCTAAACAAAATTATATAAGATAACCAAAATCTTATATTTGTTATATTAGAAAGAGAGAAATGAATATCTACAATTTTAACTGTTAAATTGCATTTTGGTCTAATGGCTTATAATGGTGATGTGGAAAGTATTTGTGTAGGATCATTGACCGGGAGTTATTCTAGTATAATCTGACCTTATAAGTTCAGAGCTTTCATATATTCCATCGATACTTTAATTAAAGAAATAAAATAACATGAGAAACTACAATGGGGTCTCAAACAGGTACCATGTTTCCTGTTTTAATTGGTTTTTCTGGGGAAAGGAACATCCAAGGGGTCTGGCATCTGAGACAGCTAGGTGATAGGAGAGCTGTCTCACTCCATGTGAAGGGTATGGACACTCAGGTTCCTGACTGGCCCGGAGGAAGCAGCATGCCATTAGCCAATATTTAGATGCTCTCTTCCTGACTCAAGCTTCTGCTTTCGGGCTTGCATGTGTTTTAGTAACTGTGTACCTCCCACATGCATGTTCCTCTCCTCTTCTCTCTGACTCTAGGAAATGTCATCATGTCATTCCAGCTACCTAGTCCCAAAACAGCCACTCCAAAGACAAGAGGAGGACACTGGCTGAGCACTGGAACTACTGCTGTCCCGAGCAGTGCAGGCCGGGCTCTTGGGGTTTTAAGGGAAGACCAGCCTCAGCAGCGCGATCCACAGAACTGAGAGGCTGGTGGCATTCTGAGAGAAGAGGTAGGGGTGTTAGTGAGTGGCTGTTCCAGGGAAATACGGAGTTTCCAACCACTTACCATCACAAAGGAATAGCCAATCCAGAGTGAGGACCACCCGTTGGGGCAAGGCGGGATCTGAATGGTCTGGCTGTGCACGGCCATCACCATGGCTGGCGCCTCACACACCGCACACCTGGAAGGTACCAAAGCAGACACTCAGCGCAGCTGAAGGGAAGGCCCAGGACAAAGCCTTTACTAGTTTATTCCTTTTCCCGTTATTTGCAGTCAATCTCTTCACTCTATCTTTCTGATTCAATTACATATTTGTCAAATGGATAACGTTCCCACTGCCTGGACTCTAAGCCTTAAAGCCTTCTTGTTGGTTTTATAAGCTCGTCTCAGTATTATAATATTAAATTCAAAAATAGACCCAACACTCGTGATTTAATCATCTGCCTTGTTGGGGGAAGAACTTGGGAAGGTCAGGTTGTAACAGTGGCCATCTACCTGGAGGGGCTGGGCTACAGGTGACTTTTGCTTTTTGTTTTCTCCTTTGTGCATTTCAGTGTTTTCCAATTCTGCAACAATGAACAAGTATTTCAGCAAACAATTAAAGTTTGTTGAAATCCAAGTACAACCACCTCTGGAATGCAGCAATTTGTTTTAAGCTAGGAATCTTCTAAGATATAAGAAATACATTTAGTGACTTAAAGTCACTAAGACAAATAATGCACCCAAGGCTGGATGTCCACAAGAGTCTCCTCCAGGAGACTTGCTCCAGACCTGGAGCCAACAGACCAATGAGGAGACCCTGCCCCAGGCAGAGGCTGTCAGCAGGACCCACTGCTGCAGCTGGTGTAAGTCCCAAAGAACACCCCTCTCCCCTTCTGCAGGACAGACATTTCCCAAGCCAGGCTGCCTCATATTCAGCCACTGGGACTGTACCCAAGAATAAATTAAAACAACCCACAATGTTCTGACTCAGACCCACTCAACTAAGGGAACCCTTTGATGGTGAGATAATGTTTTGCAAAAAAAAAAAAAAATTAAACACCAGCAAGAAAATAATTATATTCAAGTCACAAAATGAGCAGAGTGTTAACAATGCTGATAAATGACTATAAATGGTGTTAATAATTACACCTAGTTGTGCTGGAACATTTGCATGAAAATGGATGAGGAGTGGGAACAGGGCCTAAATTAGTCATTCGATTTTCCATGAACTTGTGTGTGTGTGTGTGTATATGTGTGTGGTGTGCAATTTTCTATTTTATTCACACAAATGCAGATGAATTAAAAGCCTCAGTTAAACAACAGTTACTGAAATTGGCCTTATACATCTGCCACCATCTGTCTGCCAGACACAGAGAGCAGAAATGTAGCGTGGAGGAAAGGCTCCCTCTGGGCTACGGGGATTCAAGTGGCTGTAGAGAAGGTGGTCTTAACTCCATCAGCTCGGCGATTAGGAAGCAGAGAATCACAGAGTTAATGAGCTGTACAGTCCCTTAAAATTCATACAGTCTAATTCCCCATATAATTTATGAGGAAACCAAGGCCACAGTTAGTTGTGTCAAAGCCACAACTAGAACTCAGTTCTTGCTCTCAAACCAGTGGTCTCTCTGCTACAACAATTAATTGGTAGTTATGATAACTCTTGTCTTTAGAAAGCCAGAAAGTGCTTAGGAGATTTTGCCCTATTCTCAGGATGAAAGCATAAAAGTTATTATCTTTTTTTCCTAAAATGAAGGATTTTGTGTTATTTACTATACGTAAAATTAAGCTTCAGGATTTCCCCCAAAAGACAGCCCTCAGAAGAAACATGTAAGTTCTGAGAAATCAATGGAAATCTAAGTTACATAATCATCGACAACTGCTTGTGCAGAGACCAGGAAAAACAGCAGCATTATTTCAAAAAAAAAAAAAAAAATCAAGCTATATATGGCTTAAGGAGTAGCAGGCTTAAAGGATGTGACTTGTAAGGTCCCTTAATGTCGAGTTTCTATGAATCAGTTAACGGAAAGGTGTAAAGAGCCTAAAATGTATAGTACTGGGACATTTAAACAAGTCATGCTTACAGAGCCAGTTGTATCTTACTGAAAGTAATGAGTCCACAAAGAAAAGCAAATCCAAGACACAAGTCTTCTGAGAACCTGTTTTTGGAAAATTCCAAGCATGCCAGAACCCCTGTGTCTTCCACCAAATCAAGGTCAAATGTCAATTTTATCAAAAAGGTAAATAGGAAACAAAAATGAAAAATAATTTTCTACCTGTTGTCCAAGGAAAGCTAAACAAAAACACAAAAGTGGTTAGTTTTCCTTCTCACGCACCTAGCATGGTTCTGAGCAAGAAAAGTCTCAAAATGGAACAGTTGACAGACCTTTACTGACACATGTAAAGTATTTTCTGCATTTTGAAAAATTCTACTCTAGAAGTGTAATGTATGATTTTTCCCATTGAAGACTCATAAAATAAGTTTTTTTTGGCTCAAAAGAAAAAATCAAAGAACATTGGAGATACCTTAATGTAAGGCAATCAAAAACTCATGATTTTCTTATGTATTCAGCATTCCCCAACTTTCTGGGTCTTACATGGTACAATTCTCTTAATAAGTCTGTGATCTGCCAGGCCCTGCCTTCCTACATGCTGGGCTCACTGACGCCATAACCATCCAGTCTTCCTCTGAACAAACGTCAAGTGACTGGTGGCCACAATACTGTTAGCCCAACACAAGGGCTGGCTCCGAGTGCTCTTGCTCCCTTTCCCTGTGACTGCACGACGCTTCTTAGCTAATATACCACATTCAAAGGCTGCTATTTCTTTAAAGGGAATATAGAAAAGCTTAAGTTCTTTTTCCTTCTCACTTTCCCGGGGCAAATTTGTCCTGTCTTGGTATTCTTTCTAACATTTATTATCTTAGCATGTAAAAGTAAAATTATAGAATAGCTTCTTAGTCGAATGAATTTGTTTATTTGGCACTTTTCATTTACTTTTGCTTATAACTAAGGAATCAACTTTTAATTATAAGGTAAGAAGCAAAGATAGGACAATCATGTGCTTTTCAGTCACAATAACTTCAATTTTCCATCTAATTTACTCCTAGGCAGACTCTTAAGGACCTGAAAACACATTTCAGGTATTAATTAGTATGGAAAGCACTTAATTTGGGAAGTCACTCAGCCAAACACACCAAGACAGTAAAAGTTGGTGGAGGAGAGGATTACGAGAAAAATCTGACTATGTACACATTTTGATGTATACAATAAATCTATGCAATCACTTTATGTATAAAATATAGATATACAGTATGTCTGTGGTATTATAACTTCATGGGGACCACCTCACATCCATATTTGAGTTCCTGCATCAAATGCCACTGAACTGTATGCTTAAAAATGGTTAAGATGACAAATTTTATGTTCTGCATATTTTACTGTAATTAAAAATAATTAACTATATTTTTTATTTCATGGGGCTAGGGGCAATTCAGGAAAAGGTCTTGAAAGATTCCTTAGGGAGATAATTACTTAAGAAAAACAGTTGAAAACACTGCTCTAACGCTCACTGAGGATCCCAGCGACATTGCTTTGCTCATGGGAGGAAAGACAACCACTGCAGTGAGTCACCTGAGATATGAATTCTGTTCCAAAGCAACATGGGTATTATCTCATCATGGTTTTGCACTATAATATTTAAAGAGGATAACTCACTTTTATATTGAATGATTTTTATGGCTGGTTTCTATTATAAAACTCAGGTATCACAATTAATAGACTGAATGGCAATGGATTAAATGTTTTTGGGGGGGGAATAAAAAAAAAAACCTCTGTCTAGACTACAAGCAATTTTCCTTTTTCAATTTTATATCTTCTCCTACAAACGCTCAACTCACCTGCTAATAAACGGTCTAATATTGTCCCCAGCGATGGGTGCCATAGACATTGGCATGGGCTCTGGAGTGGACAACCAGTAGGAATAGTCATTTCGGGAAGCGAAGTTGCAGACATTGTTGATATTGCAGAACAGGAAGGGCATTGTACTGAACTTGCGCAGGCAGCTTCCAGCTGTGCCTGGAGGTGCAAGGGAAGAAGACAACGTGAAGTATTTGCTTTCTCGATCACAGTCTACCTCTATGCAAAATGGATTTGAGCTGGCTAATAATGAAAGACATATATTCATTCTAACTACTGAAATGCAAAGAAATTTTTAAACTTATAAACAGATCGAAGCAAGCGAATATACCAAATAGACTAGTACGATTGTAAATGAGCATTTAATTAAATTTAAAGTAATCAAAGCAAAAGGGAAACTATAAAGAATTATGTAGGGCATTTTGATTAAAGGAAATGAACCAGTTTATCACCAGAGAGAAACTTTCTCCTGGAAGTGAATTCTAGAAGGAATTTAACATGGGGCTCCTTGTACTCTGGAAAGCAACATACTGGGGAGTGTCTTTAATGACAGTTTCGCTGAAAATGCAGAGATGCTCTTTATATAGCTCCTTCTTGTTTGCAAACTCAGTAAAATTTAGAGATGTATCACATTAAAACATAATTTGGTGGAGGATGTCTGGAGGGAACTAAGAAAATGACAACAAACATGAGCTTTCTGCCAATCCTAACTAATAGAGGGACAGGGCTTAGAACATGCAGAAAATTTTGGACAGGATACCATGGAACATTTTTTGAAAGAGCAACAGTAAAGAAATCTTGACCTTATGTGAAATTTGAAGATAAGATCAAATGTTTTATTAATTTTAAAATTTTCAAAGATTCAGCCTTAACATTTTCTTGGCCTCCCTTAGTAATATAGTAGCTGTTAAATTGATGGCTCATTTGGCAAAGATGAAAGAAAACAGGGCCAACCCCTCTTTTCATTAACTAGGTCTCATGGCACCCTGAACTGCAGGACCAGAGCTGAATACAGCACTACACCACCAAGGAACTCGACAAATCCTTGCTGGATGAATTCATGCATCTGTAAATGTCTCACCCAAGTCCTGCCCGTGGGCCCGTTCATTGCCTTGCACGTAGAGCAAAGAGTACCCATGGTAAAGAATTTTGGTTCCGGGAGGACACTGTGGGTCATCTATTGTTTGACTGTGCCTTGTCACAAGAAAGCCATGATCAACAGATGGGGTGCCTGGGGGACCCATGGATCCTGGCAACCCGTCAGGGCCTGGTGGTCCTGGAAATCCTCTTGGACCTGGAAGATAGAAGAGAAATTGGTTTCCCTAGTTACAAACAGGTTCACCTGAAAGGCTTCAAGCAAGACCGATCAAATATAATAGGCCTTCTTCCTGCTGTCTTAGCTTTCTCTTTTTACATACCATCTCGAGATGTTTTATAGGAAAAGCAGATGCTCAAAAAACTTAGTCCAATGAATAAATGTAACATGCGAAAAAGAATATATGAATAAATAGAATAAAGGACATGATTCCATGCATTTCTTGCATATAGCATTTTGGGGCTCCTCAAAGAAAGGGTTGTTATAGAATTATTATAACAACTTCCTTTCAAGATGGCTTCCCTTCCATATCAGCCCAAAGTCTGCGCATAAAAACAGGACAATGCAGAAGCTCCCAAGCAGTGGGCCCTTTGGTCCCCTGGGGTAACTATGCTGTCTGTGAAACTGTTCACAGACCTTCTGCTGGGCTGTGCCCTTTGTTCAGTTACCTGATGCCCTCAGCCTTTAGCATCTCAATCATTATGGAGTATTTGAGATCCTACTTCTCAGGAAAGCAGATTAACTTTACCCCATGGTGGACAGTGGCCTTTTGGTCAACACTGGCATTATCATCTTCTTTCCCTTGTCCATTGCTAAAAGAGAATTTCTGTAGCTGCAGCCTGCTTGCCTCATAGGAAACTACATAGGGCCACCATTATTGGCCTTCTACCAACAACATCTGGAAAACACTGTGCTTTGATCAACATCTGTCTCTCTACACAGAAAAAGTGATGACGACACTTCAGCTCTTCTATACGATCCTATTTCTTCTAAGAAACAGACTTCTTTAGAAACCTTTCAAGTGACATTTTTCATCCCCATTTTGCAAGTTTCTGCATGCCTAGGCTTACTGCTTCTAACCCAAAGATATAGGTAACGGGTAATGAGATTGGGAGGCTGCAGCAAACCTACCGGGAGGTCCAAAGGGTCCTGTCTCTCCTTTCTGGCCAGGAGCACCATCAAATCCGGGACTACCTGGCGGTCCGGGTATGCCCACAGATCCTGTCACACCTAAAGAAAGGGAAAAAGAATTTGTGATCTGGTCCTGGAGAGCAGTAGGCTGTATCATTTTCTTTCCTTTTGAAATGTCTTCTTTAGCCTTCTGGTAGATAAGCATAAGGCCTTAGACTGCAGATGAATGTTTTCCCAGAGAACCAAGAGTTGCTTCCTGTGAAACCTTGTATACATGTCACCAGGGCAACTGCCAAATTGACATTTGAATGGGAGTGTGCTTCATCATCGCATTCAGAGTTCTCCCTAGTTTTTGGCTATTATTGTTATTGTTTGCCAGATCACTTTGGAAAAGACAGGCTATGTGGAGGGTAGGGAGAGATTTTCTCAAGTGTTTCTCCCTTGGCCATATTCCAGTGTCTCAAATAATTTTTAAGCAACAGATATACTGACATGGAAAGTTTTTTGTTTTCATGTGTACAGTTTAATCTTAGGTAGTTTAAATTTAACATTTCAACTCAAAATGTTTTTCCATTCTCTTTTATTTCCCATCCACCCCTTACATAGCTCTTGAAATAAGAAGTGTTTAGCCCAAATAAACAGAAATATTCTAGGTTAGGGTCTGGGAACAACAGAAATTAGCACAAGTCTTTGCCAGTTTGGTAGAGCATCTAGCCAACTACCAAGAGCACCAATTCTTATGGTTCTGGATTGCTGCTTCTTGCCACCCCTTACTTCCTAGCTGGGAAGATGATCTGGTTCCTTTCAGCCATGTTTTTCTAAGTGAACATAGATAAGTTAAGTTGTATGTCCCTCTAGTTATTCCTGTATTTTGTTCTTGCTTTTTAAAGTCCACTCAAAAACTTCATTTGGTTTTGATATACATTAAAAGAGGGTAAGAAAGCCATATTCAAATATGTGTTTATGCAGTCATTATCCAGAGACTTTGATTTTAGACATGTGGATGAAAAGAAGAATCCCCATTCCTTCATAACCCCCCACACTTCCCCTGCACAGCCCAGTTATTCTCACCTTGCTGTCCTTTGGGGCCTGGAGGTCCCTGAAGCCCCTTCAGACCTGCGGGACCCTCAGGACCAGGGAGCCCTGGCTCCCCTTTGATGACATGGTAAGGACCTGGGGGTCCAGGGACACCTGGAAGACCTGTGGGAATCAGGGGTACCACTGATCAATTTCACTGTCAACATATGAGGAGCAGAAATAGCTTTAGGAGGAGAGTCCAAAGTGAAAAGCAATCCAAATGGAATGTTCTCAGGTGTAAAATCATTATTAAAAACACAAGTAATCGGATCCTCACAAGACAAACATGTATCTGCACATCTTTATTATTTCACCTAAAATCCCAAATCCTTGAGACTGGAACAGACATTGGGGTCATCAGTACAAACTGTCCACCCAATTCCAGACTCCCCGACAACCACCTTTGGCCCTCACTAGAACACTACCTGTTGGTGAAGCTCATTCTCTCCCAGGCATCTTGCTTCTAACCTGAATAGCTCCCACATTTGCAATTAGAAAGTTTCTTCTCATACCTACCCAAAATCTGCCTCACTGTACGTTATAATCACTGGTCTTAACTTTTAATGATGAATAAATTTAATCCTTCTTTTGCACAACAGGTATTGAAATATGCGCAGCAACAACATGGAGTTTGCAGGGGATTCTGAGGACTGTTTCAGTCTCCCTTTCTTTAGCCAAACATCCCCAATTCTCTCACTCCTTCCACACACATTTCCTTCCTAACATTCCACTTCTCAGTGTGTTCCAGTTGCTCATTCTCTCCCTTGGAACATGGTTTTCAAAATGAAACACAGCCCTAGAAATAAGGTCTGGCCAGCAGAGACTAAAACGGTATGCATGCCATACTTAAACTATTTTCCTCCAAGATTATCCTGTGTTTTTTTGGAGCCACTGCTCACTGTTGGCGCCTAGTGATGGAGATGCTAAGAGAGACCTTTTCCTAAGAACTCCCTACTGTCCAACCAGAAATCATTCAGTCTGTTTGTACAAGATTGATTTTATTCCTCTTACAACTTTAAGTGGTTGATTTCAGTCTACCTTCAGAGCCCAAGAAATTTTGTGAATCTTGAGTCTGTCATACCCTTCCCACTGGATTTATCTCGTGGATTTAACCCTTCCCACTGGATTTATCTCGTGGATTTAACAAATTTGAATTTTAAGATAAATCACTGGTAAAAATATCTACTAGATTAGCCAAACAGTAATCCTGACAAGCTACTCTGGTTAACTGTTTTCTACTGATCTTCAAATCTTTTGACATATATAAAACCAAACACACTAATTCTGTGAGTTCCATGGCTTTCTCATTTCCTCAAGTCATCCATAAGGCACCCTCCAACATAAAAAATTCTCTTACCTTTGGTTCCAGGGAAACCTTGGTCTCCTTGATCTCCTTTAATTCCCTGAAGGCCAGGGAGACCTTTCTGACCTGGAGGAAAGCGAAACATTGTCTTTACACAGAATTCCAAAAGATATACAAGTATGTGTGGAGGTAAGTAGGCGCAGGTGTATGCACGCATACTCACACAAGTATACATAGAGATGCATAAAAATAGATGTGTATGTATACACACATATATACATGTGCATATACACATGTGTAAATCCATATGTACATGTACACACACATATATATGTGCATGCATATTACATATACAGACATACACTCACAGTGAACATTTTCTAATTTAGGCTTATGGAAGAAAAGAGCATTACTTCTAGTCAGATATGTAAAACTTTGATGAAACTCTTCTTTCTAGAACCCAAGAGTCACATTTTTCCAAACATGCAACAAGCTGTAAAATGGTCACAACCATTTGTGAAGAGTCATGTGATACTCTTTTTGGTTCACACATGTCCCCAAATAGACTACAAGACAACTGCAGGCTGAAAATTTATTTTATTCACCTTTCATTCATATGTATTTGATTCATCAGTAAAAACCACAGTGCCTGGAAGCTGCTAGCATCCCCTAAATGTTTGCTTAATACATGAATAAATTAACGAATGGCCAAATCTGACTTCTTATTGATATTCCAATAATGAGATGCAAATGATCCACTGATTCTTAGTAAGAAAATCAGAAGGTTCTTATACAGCCATTCATAGAATTATACAAATCAGGCTGTCACACAGAAATGGCATTTTTAATTTGAAGAGAACAATACCTTATACTGTAATTATGCCAGGTCTACCAATATGACAGTACCAGTGGTTAGGATGTTCTGGTAATAGGTAATGTGTCTTTAAGTAGCATCTCTTTTATTGTCTTACCCTGAAATCCTGGAACTCCTGGAGGTCCCATGTCACCTTTAGAACCCGGAATACCTGGAGAGCCACCAATCCCCTAGATACACAAAGAGAATGTCAGTTGGGAATCATTCAAGAGATGAATGATAAGTCTCTCAAGTAACTGATCATCGAGAAGCTGGGACAGCCTCTCAATGTTCTGCAAAGTGTCTCTGTGGACCAATGGTTTCTTGAAATTATGTAAAATGAATGTCAAAACCTCTGTGTGTGTCTAAGTGAGGCAACTGAATCAATTTACTTCATTCAGAGTGTCCCCTCTGCTTGTCCACCTACATGGTAAGTTCCCAGAACAGGTGCAAGTCTTATATCCTGCTGTTCCCACTCCACAGCACAATGCTATGGACAGAGTTGTAATTCCCTAAACATCTGCCATGGCAATATATCAGTCTATCAACACCAATCTACCTTTCTGGAACACTTTCCTCCGAACACTCAAGCATAGTGTTCTTTAGATTAGCTCTATATCTTATCTGAAAAGTAATTTTAAATATGGAAAGAATATAAAAAATAATGTAGGATTATTTTTCTTTATCATATAGCAAATTTGTGTATTTTCAAAATACCTCATTTTCTAGCTATTTCAACATAGTTGTTTATTTCTCAAAACATAAAAAATATGCATTATTTCTTACATATATTTGTTTCTCTGTTTTACCATATTTTAAAAGGTGTCATAACCAAAATAACATGCAAAAATATATATAGTTGATCCTTGAACGATGCAGGGAGTAGAGGTGCTGGCCCCCTGCACAGGCAAAAATCCATGTATAACTTTTGAGTCCTCCCAAAGTTCACTACAGATGTCCCTCATTATCCTTGGGTAATTGGTTCCAGGAACCCCTGTGGATACCCAAATCTGAGGATGCTCAAGTTCCTTATATAAAATGGCATAGAACAACGCATACAGTCCATCTTCCACATCTGCAAATTCCCAACTGCGGATCAAAAATAGTTTTCAATCCACAGTTGGTTGAATCTGTGGATGCAAAACCTGGGGATACAGAGGGCCAACTGTACATTTATTGAAAAAAAAATCCATTTATAAGTGGACCTGTATAGTTCGAAATCATATTGTTCAAGGGTCAACTGTGTGTGTGTGTACACATCTTTATAAATAAGTATACATTGAGACAGAGACAGCCATGATTGGTACTGGAAATGGGGAGTATAATTCTATGTTACTGAGGCTTGCTTTTTACATCCAGTTTGTAAGTAGATTTTGAAACCCACAAATTGAACTTTGATTTCGAGTAGTATAACATTTCCCTTTAATGTTTCTTGTAAAATTAGATGATTAAAAAATGTTTAATAGTTGCCTACTGTGATGCCAATAAAGATGGGCAGTCACTGGCAAGAGAGAAGGAACTGATTCAGAGAGGATTTGGGAGTGTAACACATGTATGCACACATACATGCATATTATTTTGTGATCCTCAAAAACAAGACCTACAAATGGACAACTTACAGGCATGCCTTGGAATCCTGGGTCTCCCTTGGGTCCTGGAGCACCAGGGGTCCCTGGCCAGCCTGGGTTTCCTCTGTCACCTTTCAGCCCATCAAGCCCAGGGAGCCCTGGAGGCCCCGTTGGTCCAGGGGGCCCTAATGGGAGACACAAAAGTCACACACTGATGTTAGAAGATAATTTTACGTACAAGTGTTATTGGCCTGTGGTTGTTATCACCACCACCCAATTGTTCCCAACTGTATATGACAACAAATGCCACCCAACTGTCCCCAACAGCACACAACAACACCATACTGAGCTCTGAAGAAATCAAAGCCGGTTCTAGAAGGAAGAACCTGATCTGCTCAATGCGCAGAAAATGTTGATACGAACGCCACAATCTCAGTGTCCAAATGCCCTGTGCTACTGTGTTTAAGAGCAGCTGTACTGTACTACAGTCACCTGGTCATGGGGGAGAGGCGCACCAGATGGTCGTCTGGTTTCAACAACCACAACAGGTGGCATCTGTGCGCCAGTCTTTTTCTATAATGTCCTTTCTCTCTTCTCTCTAATTCCTTGTCATCTACACTAAATTCCTCGGCAGAAAGGACACAAGAAAAGCACTGACCCAATGAAGGCTAAAATACAAGAGGTCCAAAGTCTTAAACAGTTTCAAGCTGTAATAAAATACTGCAAACTTCTAAATAAAAACCTAACCGAGAATTTATGTATTCAAATTTCTTTCACACTGTGTATGTTTGTGTCTTCTGTTCCAGTCCCAGCTCTGACTCTGGTTAGACATCCTTACCTGGCAGGCCAGGTTGTCCCTGTGGACCTCGGTCTCCTTTGGGCCCCTCCACAGGGCGACCCGGAGCTCCAGGCAATCCCGGCTGTCCTTGTGGCCCCGGAGGACCCATGAATCCTTGCTCTCCTTTGGATCCAGGAATTCCTGGGCTCCCAGCTAATCCTGGGAAACCCACATCACCCTTTGAACCTAAACAATAAGAATAGTTTGAGATGTGAGAAAGGCAGAGAAGAAGAGAAACGCCAGGGCACCGAGTGGCGGGGAGGGGCTTCCAGAAGGCACCAGGAGGAGAACTGGGGCGAGTGCTCTTTTCCCTTCTTTTTATTACATAACACGCTAGACTCCTACCCAGGTCGGCCTGAAGAAGAGTGAGCTTTGGACACAAAAGTTCAGCTATCATTCTATATACTTTTGAAAGGAAGTGTTCTACAGCAAAGGCGTTTGAATATATGCTTAGATAAGCCTGCAAGCAATATCAGGGAACTGCATAAACAAACTATGTTATAGCCACACCATAAAAGGCTACTCAATAAGGAAAAAAATACGAACTATTGACTTAAGCAACACCACAAATGAATCTCAAACTAACTGCTGTGTGAAAGAAGACAGACAAAAAGAGTAAAATACTGTAGAATCCCATTTATGTAAAATTCTAGAAAATGCAATCTAATCTATAGTGCCAAAAAGTGGATCAATGGTTGGTTGAGGATGGAGGCTGGGGGCAGGAAGAGGCAGGGGGAAATGACGAAGCGGCACAGAAAACTTCTAGAGTGACGGATACGTTGAACGTGGTGATATTTTCACAGGTATATACATATATCAAAACTTATCAAACCGTACCCTTTAATATGTACAGTTTATTGAATGTCAGTGGAAATAAACATTTTAAAGTTTTGGGTTTTTTTTTAAGAAAAAGTTTTTAGGAAAAAAAAAACCCTGCATGTTTAGTATTAAATATATTATCCAGAACTTACCAATAAAATACAAAAATTCTAGGATTTCATGGTAATTAAAAAAAAATAAGAAAGAAAGGAAATAGGATCATCACCTAAAATGACAATAAGGCTCGTCCTCCTGATTCTCCCCCTGCTGCTTCATAAAGCAGTAAACCTAAAACGCAATGCACTGTATGGTGTTTTATCAGAGGCCAGCAGAATATGTCAATTAGGTTGTCCCAGACCCAGTATCTATCATCCATGTCCAACTGCTTCCTTACAACTGTTTGCCCTGTTCTGCTTCTACCGTGTTCACCAGCAGTTAGTTGAAAAGAAAGAACACATTAAGCAGATGTTACCTTTCTCTCCTTTGGACCCTGGAAACCCTGGGAATCCTCTTCCGGGTAAACCTATAAGATAGGGTGAAAAGCAGTGTTTATCTTTCCTAAAACAGCGGATCTGCAGGTATAGCACAAAGCAGTATCAACTCAGTACCAATACCCTATACCATTTGTAGAACACATAGGAATTAGTTAATTGCACGGAGGGAATAAAATTACATTCCTACAGTTATCTTAAGATATCTCTGACCAGATGCTTGTAATTTAGTACTTTTTCTAAGCACCTTTCAGCTCAGGACCATTTAGCAGAAATAATCTGTACAAATGAGTACTTATTTCCTACTACTGTCTGGAGACTTACAAATTGGCTTTTTTCAGAGAACCATCCAACTAACATCTATTCTCAAGGGGGACTGGAAGAGCCAGAGACATTTGGGGTAGCAGACACTGGGGAGCCCGCAAATGTGAGTAAAGGGCTTGCAGAAAGATTAAGTGGGTGGAAGGAAGTATAGAGGCATTTTCTCATGAATTCTTTTTATAGGAAAACAAATAATATAAGCATGAGGTGTATAGAATGAAAAAATGAACTTAAAAAAAGAGGCTCATACTAAAAGTAATAAATCTCCCTGGGTGCTCCTCCCTAGTGATATTTCTTTCCTTCCATCGCCCTGACCCAGGGAACCTCTTTCAAACTGTGTGTGTCACCCTCTTGCTATAGTATCGCTGCCTATGTGATTGCATCATCGGAACTTGCAGCTAGCTAGTACTTTTGCCCAAGTTGCATCCCTCCGTTAGTGACAGGAACAGTTTCAGGGAAAAGCAAATATTCCCAGGACCACTCTTCTAAAGAGAAAAACACCAGGCAGAAAGGGCAGTGGTCTAGACTTTTTATGTGTGTCTCTTTCACTGACCACTGAATGCTCAGACAGTTTCAAGTATGGGTGCCGACAAGTATTTGTGGAATAAATGAACAACCCCATCCCCTTTTCTCATCCCAGCCTGCTCCACTTGTCCATACGGGTGTTTAAATAGCTGTAAGAACGTATGGCATAGATGCCACTTTGTACCCAGCTCTGGTCACTTAGCATGGTCTATAGGTCTCTGGGAGATGTTTATTCCAGAGAAGAGTCGCATTCTGAAAGGGAATGGGAGTCTGACATACCTGGTTCGCCCTTCTCTCCTGCTGACCCCGGAATTCCATCACTGCCAGGCTCCCCTTTCTGGCCGGCTGGGCCTGTAGGGCCAGGCTTTCCAGGAAGACCTCAAAGAGAAAGGTCAATCAGTCGTGCATGGAACCTTTTGCAGCAGGCCTGGTTCACGTGAAAGATGCTCCAGGGAGCTATTCCCCAGGGTACGCATGGCTTCCCTAAGTCTGGCTGTTCTTGTCATCCCTTCTAACACCTTCCACGCTGTTAGCGACACCACTGCTCCCCAGTCCCCAAAGGCTGGTGAGAGTGCAGACAAAGGACATCCAACTCTCCTGCCAAACATGTAAAACCTTCCTGTAACCAATTAGAACTACTATGAAACCAGTTCGGAGACTTGGGTTCTAGTTCCTAACTGGTGGCCAGACCTTGGAAAGGCCCTGTACAACCTCATAAGCCCAGTCCATTCATCTGAAAAGTAAAGGGGATGGGCCCAGCTGGCCTCTGGTTATCCAGAGGTCACCCAGCGACGCCTGGGCCCACAACCTGCCATCTGTGAGGGAAACTCCCCGGAAAATCTGATGTCCCATCTCCTAGGCCATCCCTTTGGCCTCTTCTCCGCGAGCCCCTCTCTGTTCTAAAAAGCGGTCTCTACCTGCTTCTCCTTTGATGCCAGGAATGCCATCCAATCCCGGGAGGCCTTTGTCACCTTTTTCTCCAGGTAACCCAGGGCTTCCTAAAGAAAAAAAATGAAATACCAGAATGCCCATGTCCTTGAGTTTTTCTTTGTCGTCTTTGAACCTCACGCTCAGGGGAAGGCTCCAGCTCACCCACCTGGATAGCCAGCACTTCCTGGTGATCCTTTGGGGCCTGGAGACCCGGGCATGCCTGGGAGCCCCGTGCTTCCTTTTTCTCCCTTCTCTCCAGGACTTCCTGGAAAACCTGCTATCCCTGGATCTCCCTGTGAGTAAAGATCGGGCCCATTAATTTCATATCTGTCCCTGGAAATGTGCCTGTAGGCACTTTCTGGATAATTTTATACATTTTGGTGTGATGAATATTGCATTGCAGAGTTCATTTCCAGCTTTCTAACCAGAGAATCCAAGTCCATGGCTAAAACGGGAAAAACTAGAAACCCAGAGCAAAAGAGTCAATTGTCTGTTTCTACTTCCCATGTTCTTCATCGCCCTCCCCCACTCTCATTTTTCTCTAGCGATAGCTGGCTGCCTTAGCCTCTTAACAAGTTTCCAGATTCTTCCTTGGGAAGGGGTAATGCATAGAAGCGGGGTGGGGCGAGAAGAGGCAACTCAGAATAAACTGAGGTAAACTGTTCTACGTTATGATTCATTTAATGTGCTGAGATAGTTCTTAAAATGTTCTCATAAAGGATTTCTGTTAAATGAATGGAAAGGAAGGTTTCCATGCAGGATGCTGTTACCTTGTCCCCTGGCCGTCCTGGAATTCCAATGCCAGGTAGGCCTGCCTGGCCTTTCTCCCCTTTTGCTCCTTTATCTCCAGGTAAGCCAGGGACGCCCTGTGGGCCAGGGATTCCAGGCACACCTTTTTCTCCAGGTGTTCCTATAAATACAAACAATTGAAACTTAAATGTGTGATGAGAAGGGGCTAACATTAATAGTAAATAAGCACTGTTGACAACCAGCCAAGAATGAGGTCAAAGAACAAGTAACCCTTCATTTATCAGTCTGTAGGTCACCCAGGCAGATGCCAGTCACCCAAATCACATTAGAGACGCACCAGAAAACATATCTCTTGTCTTCTAAAGACAATCATTTCACAAAAAGAGAGAAGAAATCCATTAACTGCTTAGCATATTTACTTTTACAACAGTATAAAAAAATGGCTTCTATGTTCTTTATTCTACAATCAATTCTCATCATTCAAACGAATCAGAGGGGTCGTGAGGCAGGCCGTGAAGAGTAAATGTATACTTGGTTTCATAGCATATGTGGGTAGCCAAACCTATTTATAAATAGGCCTAAACAGCAACCTAGATGTTTACATGTCAAATAAAACCATAATGCACCTTGTGAAAACTCAGAGAGGAGTTAGAGAGGCAGGCTTCGTTCTCACTTTCCCTTCCCTGGGTGAATTCTGAGAAGCACTGGCACCCAGACCAATCTGAGGCCTGAGCTCTCTGCCTTGCCTCATGTGCCTCTACTCCGGTAGCTGTCACTGGAGCAAATGCTGATGGCAAAGCATTGAGGTCAGCTCAGAACTGAGGCAGGAGACCCCAGGGGATTCTTCCGAGCTAATATCAAAAAGCTTTAGAAGCGTGAGCTTCTCGTGCTGACGAAACTGAATAAAAATGAAACATCTCCTGGTGAGATAACAGTCACCTAGATAATCACTTGGAGATAATTAAAAGTTGATGGTACACAGCCCACGTTTTATGTTATTAAATTGTGATTTTTTTTTTTTTTTTTTTTTTTTTTTTAAGCAATGGTCATGGTGTCAGCCAAATGTTGTCCGTTTCTAGGCAAGAGACCATATGGAATTGAAGTATGTGAGTTCATGTAAAAGACATATCTCCCTGGATTATGTCATTCTGCGGGCACATGCATGTGCTGGAAAGAATATGCCCTTTCTAAAACCAGCATACCTGGCAGACCCATCCCACCAACCGATCCTTTTGGTCCAGGAAGTCCTGGAGCACCTGGGGTTCCGCTTATGCCTGGATCGCCTTTAGGTCCTAAAGGGAAAAACCAAACAGGTTAATACCTATGAAAAGTATTAACATTTCCTCAGCACGAGCTCTTACTGTGCTGGTGAACTTGAACTCCACTTCATACCTGGCTGCCCCGGGTGCCCTGCTTGGCCATCCTTTCCAGGCATTCCTGGTGTCCCAGGATCTCCTCGGGATCCTTTATCACCAGTTGGTCCAATTTGTCCTACATAACACAGAAAAAAAAAAAATAATGATGATCTATATCTGCTTAAAATAAAGCAAAGTGTTACATAAACACAGGTTGGTTTGATAGTATGTGTGAAGAACTATATGACTGCTTAGGCATATTGTTCTATCACCGTTCTTCCAGGTTACCTTTTTCTCCTTGGTCTCCCTTCTGGCCCTTCATAGTTTCCATGTCCACTTGATCCATGGACCCAGGCTTGCCAGGGAGACCAACATCTCCTTTATCACCCTTGAAGCCAGGGTCTCCCCTGGGTCCCGAGGAGCCTGGAAAGCCATGGTCTCCTGTAGAGGCAAGAGAAGTCACCCAGTGAGACGTGACTAAGTATCTCAGAGGCAGGGAAAAAGTGTGGCATTCTTTCTGGATAGTACAAACAACTGCTAAAAAGGGTAAAAAGAACTAACAACCTATCCAAAAATGGCATTAAATGGTGAGTGTCTGAGTTACCTAGAAGATTCTGATCTCAAGTAAATTAACAATAAAGCCATTTTCTAGAATTCATTATTTGCTAACAATTCTAATATATGTGACTTCACTTATTAGTTTAAATAATTTACATTTTCTCTCCTCCTTAAATACCTTTATCACTCCTGTTCATAGTGCCTCTCTATTCTGAACAAAATAACAGAATGGGAATTTTCCTATTCTATTAAACAAATGACCACTTTTGTGTCTCACATTCGAAGTTAATTTCTTTTTTTAAAAAAAAAAATTACTTCGAACAAATTTCAAATAACAAAATAAGAAATAAAACTTAAGGCTTATAAATTTGCCCAGTTTGCTAGTTTGGGTCCAAGGATTCAGTTTCTGTGACCTTGCTTGACTGAAGATTCTACCTTTTCTCAAAAAAAGGGAAAAAAATCTCAACTGTGCCAGTAAGGAAAACCTGAAACCATGAATTCCTACCAGAAGAAAAGGTCTTCCAGGTCCTTGCTTTATCTTCCTAACTTCTTTCCTCTGCCTCTTGAAATGAAATGTGATCTACAACCATTCGAGAATTTCCCAAGAGACATCAAGACATAGACAGGCTTTTCTGGAGTTACCAGTGTCCTACCTTTTTCACCAGGCGATCCTGGCACGCCCGCTGGTCCTGGAGAGCCAGGCTGCCCTGGGGTCCCCATGACGCCCATCTCTCCCTTGGGACCTGTGGCCAGATGGAAGGACTATAAACACTGGTGGCAGATGCTAAGGGTAATAAACAAGATGAGGTAATGTGTCTCTTCAACACTGATGGGGAGGGAGTTCACAAATCATTTACCTGGAAACCCAGGAAGTCCGGGTGTCCCCTGCTGTCCAGGAAGACCAGGAAGCCCCGACTGTCCCGTGAGGCCAGGGAGCCCTTGAGTCCCTTTATCTCCTTTGGGGCCTGGCATGTCCAGGCCTGGGAATCCGGGGAAACCCTTCTCCCCTTTCACTCCAGGAGGGCCTGAAGGAGGATGAAGAGCAAATAACCATTAGCAGAATTGACAGAGCGCTCCACAATGCACTTTACCGGGTTTAACTGCTACTTTCTGTGGGAAGTATGTGAACGTGCCCATACTGGGAGTTGGAATGGCTTCCACCTTCTCAGATAGTGGTGTTTGGGGCCATCAAGGCAGTCAGTGGGTAAACAGTGTCCCAAGACAAAGCCTCTCTTTTCTGCCATCAGTAGTCAGTAACAACCACTAGAAGTGCCACCGGCTTCTCCGCAGTATTTAGACCTAAGACTAGCTCCTCTTCACTTTTCACTGATTGTCTTGCCCTATTTCACCATCATTGTCTTAGTTCTAGAATTATTATTAAAGGCAAAGGAAGCTTCTAGACATGGACTCGGTTACAGTTATTAGAAACTTATTAACCTTCCTATGGAAAGATAAGATAGAGATATCAATAATTTTGAATTTGAAAAAACTTATTGACAATGCAGTAAAGGGGAGGTCTCTTTGGCATGCAAACCAAACTCAGTGGTAGGAAGCAACCAAACTTATTTTCACAAAATAAAACGCTGATCTCCCCGGCATGGAGACTCCAGCATCAGTTCCTATCCCATTATGAGTATGATTTAAGGAAGAAATAATTTTAGAAGAATGTCACATCACCTGATGACCCCGGTGGTCCCTGTCTTCCAGGGGGGCCCATCACTCCAGGGGGGCCTATACCAGGAACTCCTGGAGCTCCTTTGGGACCTGGGAATCCAGGAGGTCCTGGGTCACCTGGATAGGGAGGAAAGTGTGAATAAACTGCACGTTTCATAGTGTGCGATGCCCACTTACTCGATAAGCCTCATTAACAGAAAACCATAAGCTCTAGGTTTCTAGAATTTTCATCACTCATTCACCAAATACTGAAAAAACTAACAGATGCTCTGGGGACACAAAATAAGCAGACCCAGTCTTTGTCACAGGTGACATTTATCTGTAAGAAGTTACCTCTGATTCCCTGAAGGCCGGGGGCGCCGATAGCTCCATGCTCTCCAGGAATGCCTGGTCCCCCGATGTTTCCCTTCTCCCCAGGTGTGCCGGGAATGCCGGGAAGACCTGGCAATCCCTTGAGTCCTGGCAGACCAACTCCAGGCTCTCCCTGAAAATCCCCAAAGCACAGAGAAGCAAGTTGACCTGTTAAACGCGTGGTTGTATCAATCCAAGAGCAGACCGTTAACAGATACTGTGATTCATTTAATAAAAATAACATCTGTCCAACCCTCTGCAGTTTGCAAAGCTTCCTCGTACCTACTATTTCCTTTCAATCTCGCTACAAGCTGAAAAAGTAGGTAATTTTTATTATTTTCATTTTACAAAGTAGAATCAAGGTTCCCCACAGCTAAATGACTTGTCCAAAGTCAAAGAAGCAGGATTTCCACCCGGGTCTCCTGGCCCCTTAACTCTCCCACCTTGTGTCTGTGAAGAGCCAACTCTGAATAACAGACAAAACACTGAAATGGTTTGTGACCAGCTAAGTGACATCTTCTTAAGAGGTTAAAAAAAGTTCTAGGACTGGAACAGGACACCATTTAAGCAGTTTTTTGTTTAAAGGAAGGCTTTCACATCAAATTAAACATTTAAAACTATTTCATTAATAAAAGGTCTTTAACAAACACAGATGATTAAAAATAAAGAAAGCATTTTGAGGGCCCAAGAGTGCTTTTAAAACAGCCCCAATATAGGTAGTGACATGGGCCAGTTGAAGCGATAGGTAGACATCGCATCACAGTGCCCCTCTGGTGTTCACTGTAGGTGACAACTTCCAGATGAGGACTATTTGGACAGGAGTGGGTACTTCTCTACACATCTCAGCAGAAAATTCACAAAATAGAAAGAACTCAATCCAAGGCATTTTTGCAAAAGCACAACATTTTAAATCATAAACCAAATCCTTAATTTCAATTCCATTCAGCGTTTACATGAGCCTCGCATGCTAACTTTTCAAATCAAGTGCATGTTAGAAGGGGGAGCCAGTGAGTGTTACATAAAGACAGGTTTCCAAAGGCTCTTCTTCCATCTCAGCCACGTGGAGCAGGGACACATGAGGTTAAGTGTTTCTCAGGATGGAGCTTCCCCAAAGTCACTGAGGCACAGATGCCTCGGACATGCATGCCTGATCCCCACAGCTCTACCTGCTCTCCCCAGCAGAAAAGGAGCAGGCCGACCTAGTTCTATGGTTGGCAGGGGATGGCTCTTGGGCCTTTCTCCCATTTAGGACCGATGCCTTCTGGCCATTTCACTTCCTTCCTTATAATCAGAACAGAAAAGGATCTAACCAACAGTCACTTAACGCTTGCTGAGAAGAATTTCAAGTGTCAGCAAGTGGGCAGAGAGACATTTGAAGGCAAGGAGAGTCCTGAAGTCGTACTAGCCTAGGAGTCTCCAACCAGGGCCGTTTTGCTCCCCAGGTGACATTTGGTAATGTCCGGAGATATTTTTGGTTGTCATAATTGAAGGGGCTGAGTTCGGGATGCTCTTTTGGTGTCTTTGGGTAGAGGCCACGGAGGAGGCTGCAAAAAACCCCACAACGTTCAGGGCGGCACCCACCATAAAAAATCACCAGACCAGCAAGTCAATAATGTGGAGGCTGGGAAGGCCTGTGCTGGACACTCCCGGGGGGCTAATAGGTCTTGTAGCAGTGGCTTTCAAAAAGCTTTATTCTGCCACTCGCAATAAGACAGACATGGTACACTGAGATCCAGTATATGCAGGCAAGAACATACTCATAAAGCTGAAACAAATGATTCTCCCCAAAACATTTACTACCATGTTCTATGTACTTTGATACGTCCTATTCCATCTTATTTCATTAAAAAACAAAACATGTTGATACTACATATCCTGGGAGATGAATAACCCAGATTTTATGTGATTTTATCACAAATATGGGGGGAACAACAATCCAGAGAACACTCAGTACCCACCTTTTGGCCAGGCACACCTGGGTTGCCAGGTAAGCCATTAAGTCCTGGGCGACCTGGACTCCCTGGAAGTCCCACATCTCCAGGTAAGCCATCAACACCTGTTTCGAAGACACAAAAATAAAAAATCATTAATGTAATAGTGCTGTTCTCCACTTTCTCCTTCTTTTATACTTGCCCAAATGTGCCTAAACTCATCTGAGATGGCAAATAGCAAGAAAGCTCTATCGAGGTGCATCTTTGAGGAAGAGGAGGCCATCCTGGTTATGGGGGTGCCAGCAGTTCCACCTGGGGCAGCTTGGGTACCGTGGAACACTCTCAGTACCTACAACGCCCTCTTCTTTCTCTCATCTAAATCCCTTCCTCTTCTTCTACTCACTTCCAAATCTTATTTCCTGTCCTACTCCCCCAAAACAAATACGTACCTTGGCATTTGCAGATTAAGGAGGATACTTTAGACTCTTACTATTCTGCATGTGGCATGGGTCAGGCACCCAGCTGTTGCCTTGTTAGAAATCCTGCCCGGATCTACTGAAGCCAATTCACATTCTAATAAGACCCCTATGATTCGTGGATATGTTAAAGTTTGAGAAGCACTCTTTTAGGCCACTGGTTCTCAAATTAGGCTGTCCCATATTGGAGGTACATGGGGACATTTAGAGACTAGGTCCCAACATAGAGGCTTTCTCATAGCTGCCCACTTTGCTTTCATGTGCAGCAAAGTTTAAGAGACATTAATATACACTCTTCCTGTGGGATGCAGAGTCCATGACATGTGATAATTTGTAAGTTTGCAGAAGCAAAAACCTGAATCGCACATGTCATGGGGCTGTTGTGCTGAGGGACCCTGATAGAGAGTGGACCTAACTGCCCACCAACCTCTGCACCTCCAAGCAGCTCCATGCAGTGTGGGCCAAGGGCATCTAAGTGAAGAGACCTTTATCAGCTAAATTCTACCTGTCCGGATGGCAATGGTATGGCTCTTATACGAAATACAGTGGGGTTCACGAACATGTAGAAGGCCTAAGCATTGTCCCTCGTGAACTTGGAGGGTCACCAAGGGCCTTCTGCCCTTTAAGCCTGACAGAAGTGGCCACATGCATGGGTGGGTATTGCGTGGCTGCTGTCCGCTGTCCTCCAAGCATGAAGGCCTGCAACCATGAGTGGGTGCGATGCGGTGCCTCTACATAAGAAGCTGAGAGACCGGAGAAGTCTTTAAAGTAAGTTTTGGCCAAATGGCCAGTAAAACTGGGATCAGGATGCCAGCCCAAATGGGAAAGACACACCCTCTCAGGGCTCACAGCGCCTTCTCAGTCTTGGACCACGGTCCAAATGGCAAGTCTCTACATAAAGATCTACATGAAGAATTGGTAGAAGAAGAAAGCAACAAAAAGGTTGAAATTGTCCCCTTTATTCCCTTACAGTTTTCAGAAAGAAGTACTATTTCTAAAATGTCATCGCTCTGTGGGGATGCTGGCCCCACAGTGTAGGGGCCGTCCCCCTACTCGTGAAGCCCCCTCCTCATATTCCCCCACACCTTCCTCTTCACCTTCCTTCTGACTTACAAACCTAGTCTGGTGTAGGTCCTAGGTAGCTGTACGTTTCCTTCACTAATGAGCAGGACTTTCTCGACGGTGAGTTTATACAAAGGCAGCATCCAGTCCCTAACGTTCCAACTCCTTCCTAACCAAATTACTCTGCTGGAAGGCGCCATTTCACCCATGGCCTTGGTAACTGAAGTCACCATCTACCTCACTATGCAGCTTGCTGACAAGCCTCTCCTTAACTGCATGGTCGCTAACTCGAATAGTGAGTTCACATCCGTTGCTTCTTTTTCTCATAAAATTCAAGAAAGTATGAATAGAGAGACCACAGCCCTCAGTGCTGATCAGCCAGGGGATGAATGCCACCACTGGGGCACATATGGGCCATGGCCAGAGCAATGGGCTCACCCTGCAAGTTTACCTTTGGGGCCTGGAGGCCCTGGAAATCCAATCCCAGGCTGGCCAACAGTGCCCTTCTCTCCGGGGAGACCAGGCCTTCCAGGGGATCCAGGAAAACCTCTGTCTCCTGTTGAGAACAAGATCCATGGTCAATGTGAGAAAAATGCTGCAAGAATGTTTCGATTTTATCTCCAGGTGAAACAGAACTCTAAAAGTACCTTGGGGCCCTTCAAAACCCGGGGACCCTGGAAGTCCTTCTGCTCCAGGGGGACCAGGTAAAGGCACGACTCTTCCTGCTTCACCTTTGAGACCTGGGGGGAAAAGAGCAAGGACACAGTGTGAGCCACGTCCTCTGAGCACAGATTGTGTGCCTAGACAGAAGCCTCCGCCTGCATACCTCCACATCATCTCTCTACTTTTGTAGAATCTTTCACAGAGTGCTCCTCCTCACCCAAAATTTATGTCAAAAGTGGCCTAGCTTTGTTTGACAGAGAATTTCTTAACAGTCCAAAATAAGAGCAGTCACAAAAAGTTGGAAATCTACAATAACAAAAGGTGAGATGGCCCTGGGTAATTTCTTAATTCATCTGTGTCAAAAAGTCAAAACACTTTTATTGCTCTCTCTCAATTTCTCAGACATACTAATTCGAAGCCAACCTAAATTATCTTCACAACACGCTAAATGGGTGATTCTGCATTATTTTTAACAGTGCAACTGGAGAATTGTGTGTCATGTCAGAGCAGCACAAGCCGGGAGGTGCCAGCTCAGCCCCCCTGGGAATCTGAGCCCAGGATATCTACAGGGCGTCAGATTGAGCTGTTAAGGAGCAAAGGGATCACCTCTGGGAATGTGTGTGCTGACACTTCACATACCTTAAAAGAATCAAGATACATAGGGCCTCCCAGTAACAACCAACACATTCTTTAGTTACAGATTGTGGGAAATGCCTAACGACTGATCCCAACATATATTTGCTATCAGTTCCACCCCTGAGAACAAAGCTTTTATGATCACCAGAGTAAAAAGAGTTCTGGCAGATCAAAGAAGGTCGAGTTCCTAATCCAGAAGCTGACTGGGTCTGGGTGGCTAAGAAACTCTACAGAATGTGGACAACTGATCAACAGCGTTGTCAACAACACCTCTGTCAGGAACCTTCTTCCCCATCCTGCCAGAATGCATCTGTGTGTGCCCAAGTTGGGTTTTTTGATGGTAGTTTCTGGACGAGGAGATGGTCTGATTACTTTTTACAACTCTGCGAGTTTTCAGATTCCACAAACACAAAGAATGCTTAATATGTTGATTTTGGAGGCAGGATCTATGCGGAAGTGATCAGAGATCTCTTTCCAAGACTGGGGGCTTTCTAAGTCAACCCCAGTATTTCCCTGCCCCCAAAGGAGCCACAAAGGAGAAATTTCTTGCTAAAAAAACAATAGTTATCAATGGAGTCATAACTTGGTGCTAAGTACCAATGCTCTCACAATGAGAATAATAATAACAACGGATACATTAGAATGCTAAACTTAGACTTCCATCAAAGATAGTTAATACTTCCTGTGCCAAAGTGCTTAAGAACTTTACATCATGTCTTAATAAGGAAATAATAATTCCCAATGGGAAGAGGAATAGATAAAACTTGGGCTAGATATAGGACTGGTGACAGAATGAGCAAATCTGTGAGCAAGAAGGCCATAGTGTAATTGCCCCTACAGAGTTCTTGTTGGATACTTTGATTATCCAGCTGCTCAGTTACTATGTTTTTCAGCGTTTACTAGTCACACACTTTTAATCACCCAAAGTCCTTTCATTCATTTTATAACTTTTAAAACACATCTTAATAAAGCACACTTCCTTTATACCCAAACCATTCCGGGCCTCTACTCTTCTCATCCCAGGATTTTCTAGGGAATGATATGAGTGTTCCATTTCTACCCTGAATAATATTCAACTAATAAATTATTGAGAGCCAACTGTGTGCAAGGCCTAGAATTTCCTCTTGTGCACTTTTGTCTCTGATAATAAATAATAAAACAGAGAACGTCTGTGAGGAACCCTCACATAGTCCTTTCTCCACGTTCTCTACCAAACCCTGGACAGTGAGCTCCAGGAGGACAGGGCTGTGTCTGTCCTGCATATCACTCTCTGATTGCCACTTAGCAGACTGCGTGGCACACAGAATCATGTAAAAAAACAGTTAGCAAATGACTGAAATGAACATGGAATTAACAAGCAATAGTGAAGTTGACACTGCTGTAGAATTAGCCAACAGGCACGAGCATAGCAGTGGAGAGGTGGCAAGTTCATAGCTTGGGATATCCCGAAGCTGAACTGGACTGCACATCAAGGAAACAGACAACAGACAACGGAAGAGGAAAAAAATGAGCTTATGTTGGTATCACTTCCACATAAAGGGCTGACTTTAGCTGGTGTATAGTAGATATTTATCATAAGAAAAATAATCTTTAAATTCAAATTCTTTTCAGCCAGATCCTACACATTACTTGGTCCATCTTACATATAAACAAATGGAGGTACAGAAATGCCAAAAAAAAAAAAAGACTTGCCCAAGTCACACCTGGAGGAAATGAAAACAAACCCATGTCCCAGCTTTGCTGAACCCAGGACTCTTGGACACCTTTGTACTGAACTTGAGGTCCTCAGGCCTCACCTGGCTGGCCTGGGGATCCAGGGTTTCCTGGAAAGCCCACTTGTCCTTTATCTCCAACGGGACCAATGGGGCCAAACCCTGGAGGCCCAGGAGGGCCAATGTCGCCACGGCTGCCGGGAAAGCCAACTCCTCCAGGGGGGCCACGATCTCCTTTTAATCCAATTGAACCCTGAAGTGAAAAGAGAAGAAATGTTATCAGCAGACATACCAACGCTCCCGTCCATGTCACATTTTTCCACAATCTGTAGTAAATAAGTACCAGAGTTTAACTATTTTATGCTATTTATTTACTGCAACCCTTCTAGAAAGGTCAACCTGTAGTTAATAAATGAAACTAGCATTCTTTCCTCTAAGCTGAGCAATCATCCTCTCTCTTTTATCCTACATAAGGAGACACTTCAAAGAGTAAGAAATTTATATCTGGAATCTTCTTTTAAAGGATGACTTGAATGCCATTAACTTTAAATTTCACCTCCTTTCTGACATATGGATGTTTTCTCAGTTCCCCCAAATACATCAGAAGACACTGATCCATTATTATCTAAGTCAACACCATCCATGTAGGTTTATAGACTTAAGTTTTCCCATGAACCATGAAACAAGTTCACATTTATGACAATTACCATCCAAGTGAAAAGGCATAGACATGATACAAATTTTTCATTTCTTCATTCTTTGCATTTGTAAAGTGCATGTTCAAAGTCTAGAAATAAACGTACCGGGGAGCCTTTGGGGCCGGGCAGACCTGGATGGCCATCTCTTCCGGGAGACCCTGCTCTGCCTGGCATACCGGGTTGTCCTGGAAAACCTGGGTCTCCTTTGTCACCTTTGAGTCGAATGTCGAAGTAAATCTCACCAGGCTCTCCTTTGGCCCCTGGCTGGCCAATCAGCCCTGGTATACCTTTAGGACCCTATAAGAAGAAAACTTTATGGATGCCACCAAAGACATACACCCAAAAAATGAACCAGCATGACTGATTACATAGTGAACAATGAAATCAAGAAGCCACCTCCTCGAAAAATGATAATGTGTTTAGATCTCCTCGTTTACTTCAATAGCTCTGCAACAAAGCCCTGATCTGACTTCATTCCTTGTGTTTCTCTTAAAAACACTTGAAGAACATCTTTATTAGGTATTCCAAACAGAGTCCAGAATAGGAGAGGGGGAATAACAGTGTGGCACTGGCACCTAGCTCATAGAATGGTCCTTGGGAAACTTTCTTGTCCCTTAAAACTATTAAACAGTCACAAGAACATTTTAGCAAGCATTGGAAGGCACTGAATGTGTGAATTCCCAGGAACTGAAGGAATGGCTTCTCGGTGCAGATAGTGGTTGAAGCTTCAGTGAGGGCTGGGAAGAGCCATGGTTTCTCCAAGTCCGGTCATTATTGAAATTGAACAGGTCTCCTTTTATGCTCACAACCCTAATTCCAGAAGAGATAAGGATTTAGGGCACCAGGGAAACAGGAAACTCTGAGAAGTGAGCATTGGGCTAGCTTGAAAATTGTTATTTTAAGCAGTCAGCAGAATAGAATTGATTTTTTCCAAGAGACAAACGCTAGAACACTTTTCAGTTCCTGGAAAGATAAATCTGCAAGGAAGGCCCATACCCATAGATGGTTTCTCCTCCAGCCACTCTAAGAGTTGGGAATCACAAGGAAAATAGCCAAGCTTTCAAATAATCGTCTCACATTGCTTGTTCTCTTAGGCCTGAGAAAGAAATCTCTTCAGCCTCCCTGCCGACTTGTCAGATTTTAAACTCTTGCATGATGTATTTAATTTGAATTCTTTTTCATAAACTCCCTCTCAAACAGTTCTTGGATGTGTATGAATCACACACATACACACACTTCTGTATGTATGTGTAATACGTACTTCTCAAAGGAAGGAGTTGTAAGTTAAGAGACATACCAAAAGGCATACAATCTTTAGCTTTTAAAAAATAGCTACCATTACATGCCTACTATGTGTCCCAACTGTTGGTATATTATCTCTGATTCTTAACCCAACTCTACAGGAAAAATACTGAAAGCACTGCTTGGCAGATGAGAGAACTAATAGCCAAAAGAAGTTTGGTATATATATATAAGATAACATAGACAGAAAGTGCTTACTTCTGGTTGCAAATCTGTACTTTATCCCCACACCACATGAGTGCTAAAGAGTTGGGTGTTATCTTGTAAAAGCTGCCTGCTACACAAACGTGAAGACGAGGCTCAGAGGCGTACTCAAAGTCAAACAAATGGTCAATTTGGAACTAGCCTAAATGGGGCTGACCTACTGTCCTGCCCATACTGCTTCCTAAGAGCCGCAACAATGCCAGCTAAGGAATAAGGGCAGCTGTTCTTCCCAGGCCAAACACGGCACGGTTACACTCTCTCAGATGCACAACCGACACCATTCAGTGCGCTGCCAGAGCCTGGAGAGTCAGCAACAAGTCTGCACTGCCCAGTACTATTTAATATTTTACATTAAATAACATTAAAACTTCAGCTCCTTAGTCACACTAGCCACACTCCAAGGACTCAATAACCACCACTAGCCAGCAACTACCACATTGTGCAGCACAGACAGAGAACATTTCTATCATGGCAGAGAGTTCTCCTGGATAGATACAGCTGCTGGGAGCTGGCCCTGAGCTGGAAGTGCCCTGTATAACACAGGACATGTCACTCAGACCTACTCGGGAAAGGGAGATGTGCAATGTATTTGCTCTTGTCCCAAGAATGGCAATGTCAACTCTACTAGACACCTGCCAAGATTTAGCAGAGGGTCAGGAAAATTTATTATTTAGTTGAAAGTTATCATGGTATTTTGTAGCTTCTTCTCTTGAGTTAGTTAGTTCCTACGCACTCTTAAATCTCAGCTAAAATTAGGCTCTTCTCATGAAGCCTTTCCTAATGGGTACAGGCTGCTTTCTCCCATATTTCCATGGTGCATCATATGGTCCTCGTTATAAAAACTGCTACGTTGGTAGGGAATTTTGCTTGCACTTCTGTCTTTATACTAGCCTTTCAGGGTTTTGAAGGCATGGCCAAGGCTTTCTATCTTTGTGTCCTCAATATCTGCAATGAGGGAGATATTGGAGAAGAATATGTTGAACTGGCAAATTCACCAATAAAAAATAAACACCAGTGTAAGAAATTATAGCCAACATATGGTTTTCTCAACCCAGAAGCATCATTATGTTATTTTACGGCAAGTATTCACAGCCTGGAAATATAAAGTTTTCCAATACTATGAGCATAGGTGAGAAAACATAATTTTTTATTTTAATAATGATGACCTTGTCAGCTATAAATCAAGGAAGAAATAAAGATTTTTTTTTTTAAGGGATATTTATGACCCGAGGACATCTCATGGAGTTACTGTGCGACAGAAATATTTAATCCTAAGCGATTCAAAGGCCTTTTGATCCGCATCCCTTAAGATAAACGTTGAAGAATCAAATACTGCCTTGAAAATTTAGCATTGGCTACATAAATCGAAAAAGATCTGAAAACTGTAAAGTCTGCTTTAAAAAGCGGTGTCATTGTGGGAAAGCTGGAGGAGTTCGTTTCAATTATTCACTCCCAAAGACCACGGAACCTGGTCTGGGCAACTTGGGCTTCAGCCTCGCGGTCAGGAGCCAGCCTCTTGTGCTCTGTCCTTCAAATCAAACCCTCGGCTTTCAAAAGAACATGTCACAGACAGGCTATGCTCACAGAAGCATTAATTTAGATCAAACGAAAAATCAGAGCACTTCCTCACTTTTTAATTTTAATCTATTTCTCAGTATGCTCCTCTGGTTCCTGGGTACCTCTTTTAGCCTTCAGCCAAATTTGAAATAAGAGAACCATATTTTTTGAGCTAGTTAAATCACGGAGCTATGATACAGCTTCAAATAAAAGGAAAATTACTATCTTCTCAATTAACTTATTTACTCATAAAACAAATTTCAGAAACATTTTCCATCTCCAGAAAGAGCTCCTTATGGAGAAGGCATGGGGATTAGGAGTTCTGTTGTATATTTTCTTTATTTTCTTCTTTATCATGACTCCTCAAGAACCCTTCTCTCTCATCTCCTTCCTCTTTATCAATTTTCACTAGATTTGGGGCTGGAGGGACCGGTATCTGGACTAAGCAGAGTGGAGGCAGGAAGGATTCCATAAAGGCCGAAGAGATAAAGACCATGTCCAGAGGTCAAAAGCATCTTTTTCTGGCCCCTTCAAAGTTCTTCTGTCTTTGATCCCCACCACAGTCAGAGCTTCCCAGCTATGTGAACTTCCAACTTATTTAGAAATATTTTAAACAATTGTGACTTCTAACTTCGCTCTCCAGGCCCCAGGGAAGTTCTGGAAAGCAGAATCTCAAGATCTGACTTCAAAAGGAGAAAACTATTGCTGAATTCCAGCTGTTTCATTCCCATTTTACTTTTGCCCTGATCCGCCTTTATAGAAGCTTCCAGTAATATTTTTTTTTTAATTACAAATGTTAAAGAACTACAACAAAAAAAGAATAATGCTATAGACTTGACATTCAATTTATGCCAAAAGAAAAAAAAGAAAAAGAAAAAAGGGAATGAAAGGAATTGTAAAAACTGGTTAATGCTTACGGAACTTAGAAGATCCAAGAAAATATGAAAACAATACACTAAAGTTTAAAAGCTTTAGAAATAGAAAAGATTCTATTCAATAAAATAACATCCTTCAATATTTAAGATTATTACTATTCTGTTCAATGGCTTCTTTTAAAACAAAGTAGAAAAACTAAGAAACTAGTATTTTGGTTAACTGAAAAGTTTCCTGTCCATATGATCAAGATATTTCATTTATAGATTTGAAAAGGCATCTTTACGACAGATGTTGGGGATAGGAATTTTCAAAATATGTATCTGTAAAGAATTTCAAAAAATATTTCAAATTTTCAAACAGGTTAATTTTCCCCTATCTCTCCGTAGAAACTATCGATGTTTTAACTTATGTACTAACATAACAAGTTTTTAAATTATCTGGTATGATAAGTAGTGATCATGCAGAAGGGCAATTCAACTCAACAGTGTAGCAGCTATGAGGTAACTCTTGGTGGCACCATTGGTTTCAAGATCTCCCAGAGACCCTATGGAAAAGTGACAAACCAGCATTCAGCTGTACCTGGACATAGATAAGTGGTAACTGAATTCTAACCAGGTGAGAAGAAAGGCAATTGAGATGCGAGTTCTAGATCCAACAGTCTTGCTTATTACCAGGTGGAGGAGTGAGGAGGGACACAGGGAGTAATTCTAGACTGCTGGACAAAGAGATACTCGACCAACTCCCACATAAGGCAGATGTAAAAATACCTTTCAGTTTGCTTGGTGGCAACTTCTAATACAGATAAAAGCTCAGCAAGTCTTACTTACAGGCAATCCTTCAAGACCATCCCTGCCAGGTGAACCTCTGTCACCCTTGGCCCCTGGCTGTCCCGGGAAACCTATCATAAGAGACGAGGAAGAATTACAGCACATCATTGATGAGACACTTTCTAATAACTCAAGAGCTGTTGAATTTTTTTCGAGATTCAAAGGTATTAAGGTCTTTATACAAAGTAAATGATATTCGAAGAATCTCAAGAAAGAAATAATGAAAATGCTCAAGATGGGCTCGGAAAGGGAAAAAGTGACTCCAAATGCATACAAATAACACTGAAGCTGGATGGCTACAAGTCCCCTCACCCACCCCAGGGCCATTTCATGCAAAAACTTTCAATTAAATTCTTTTGAGATAACAAAATTTGTGAAGCTAGTGAACCAGATATTGCTATCCTTTTACTAGGAAATTTTAAGACACTTAATTTATACGCCACCTTGATAGTTTCCAACAAAATGGACAAATCGTGGAAGTATGGCTAACATTCTCATTATTATGCTTTAGTTTTGAATGTGGAAAATTAAGTCCCTTTCACATTTGAGGTCTTACCTATTTCTCCTGGAGGTCCCTGTGGCCCGGGGGGTCCACGAAGTCCCTCTGTATCACAGATGAGACAACTATCTCCTTTTTGACCTAAAAAAGGAAACACAGGGGTACTTATATATAACATGTAAACAGAAGTCTCTGCAGCATAGTGCCAGAAAAGGGCAAAGAAGACATCACCATTTTATTAGTGATGTATTCAAATATGTGTTTTCTCAATTATCTACCCCTGCTGCCGCCGCTAATCCACTGTGTGCCTATCATCAGGCACACTTCACAGGTAACCACTGGTACATTTTCAAC
>NW_011889017.1:1919064-1929495 GCF_000151845.1 Pteropus vampyrus
CCCACCACAGTCAGAGCTTCCCAGCTATGTGAACTTCCAACTTATTTAGAAATATTTTAAACAATTGTGACTTCTAACTTCGCTCTCCAGGCCCCAGGGAAGTTCTGGAAAGCAGAATCTCAAGATCTGACTTCAAAAGGAGAAAACTATTGCTGAATTCCAGCTGTTTCATTCCCATTTTACTTTTGCCCTGATCCGCCTTTATAGAAGCTTCCAGTAATATTTTTTTTTTAATTACAAATGTTAAAGAACTACAACAAAAAAAGAATAATGCTATAGACTTGACATTCAATTTATGCCAAAAGAAAAAAAAGAAAAAGAAAAAAGGGAATGAAAGGAATTGTAAAAACTGGTTAATGCTTACGGAACTTAGAAGATCCAAGAAAATATGAAAACAATACACTAAAGTTTAAAAGCTTTAGAAATAGAAAAGATTCTATTCAATAAAATAACATCCTTCAATATTTAAGATTATTACTATTCTGTTCAATGGCTTCTTTTAAAACAAAGTAGAAAAACTAAGAAACTAGTATTTTGGTTAACTGAAAAGTTTCCTGTCCATATGATCAAGATATTTCATTTATAGATTTGAAAAGGCATCTTTACGACAGATGTTGGGGATAGGAATTTTCAAAATATGTATCTGTAAAGAATTTCAAAAAATATTTCAAATTTTCAAACAGGTTAATTTTCCCCTATCTCTCCGTAGAAACTATCGATGTTTTAACTTATGTACTAACATAACAAGTTTTTAAATTATCTGGTATGATAAGTAGTGATCATGCAGAAGGGCAATTCAACTCAACAGTGTAGCAGCTATGAGGTAACTCTTGGTGGCACCATTGGTTTCAAGATCTCCCAGAGACCCTATGGAAAAGTGACAAACCAGCATTCAGCTGTACCTGGACATAGATAAGTGGTAACTGAATTCTAACCAGGTGAGAAGAAAGGCAATTGAGATGCGAGTTCTAGATCCAACAGTCTTGCTTATTACCAGGTGGAGGAGTGAGGAGGGACACAGGGAGTAATTCTAGACTGCTGGACAAAGAGATACTCGACCAACTCCCACATAAGGCAGATGTAAAAATACCTTTCAGTTTGCTTGGTGGCAACTTCTAATACAGATAAAAGCTCAGCAAGTCTTACTTACAGGCAATCCTTCAAGACCATCCCTGCCAGGTGAACCTCTGTCACCCTTGGCCCCTGGCTGTCCCGGGAAACCTATCATAAGAGACGAGGAAGAATTACAGCACATCATTGATGAGACACTTTCTAATAACTCAAGAGCTGTTGAATTTTTTTCGAGATTCAAAGGTATTAAGGTCTTTATACAAAGTAAATGATATTCGAAGAATCTCAAGAAAGAAATAATGAAAATGCTCAAGATGGGCTCGGAAAGGGAAAAAGTGACTCCAAATGCATACAAATAACACTGAAGCTGGATGGCTACAAGTCCCCTCACCCACCCCAGGGCCATTTCATGCAAAAACTTTCAATTAAATTCTTTTGAGATAACAAAATTTGTGAAGCTAGTGAACCAGATATTGCTATCCTTTTACTAGGAAATTTTAAGACACTTAATTTATACGCCACCTTGATAGTTTCCAACAAAATGGACAAATCGTGGAAGTATGGCTAACATTCTCATTATTATGCTTTAGTTTTGAATGTGGAAAATTAAGTCCCTTTCACATTTGAGGTCTTACCTATTTCTCCTGGAGGTCCCTGTGGCCCGGGGGGTCCACGAAGTCCCTCTGTATCACAGATGAGACAACTATCTCCTTTTTGACCTAAAAAAGGAAACACAGGGGTACTTATATATAACATGTAAACAGAAGTCTCTGCAGCATAGTGCCAGAAAAGGGCAAAGAAGACATCACCATTTTATTAGTGATGTATTCAAATATGTGTTTTCTCAATTATCTACCCCTGCTGCCGCCGCTAATCCACTGTGTGCCTATCATCAGGCACACTTCACAGGTAACCACTGGTACATTTTCAACAAATCACTAAAAAGTGATCCAGACCTCAATTTTGCCTATCAGTGTGATAAGTTTTGATCATTATAATTTTGTCTCTAACTCTAAAACTTCCCATTATTTTTTAGCATTTGTTAGCAAACTTTACATATTGCTCCTGGAATTAAACCCATGTTACAGGCTGACTGACGATCATTGAGAATAAGAAGCCACCAAAGCAAGAACAAATTCTTACCTGACACTGACATCGAAAAGTAGAAAGATCAGAGCACAGAAAAATAGGAGAAAATGCCTTTCTTTGGAAATTCTAACATCTTATGTCTAGACTTTCAAACGAAGCTAAAAGGCCTCAAGGTGTCTTAAATACACCTGTGTCCTAAACCTTAAAATGTATGGTATCTAAGCACAAATCAGGTTTAACAGAGCAGAGTGCACGTGGAGAAGCCCATGCTTGGAAGTCATAGAGGCTGGTCTGCATCACTCTTGACCCCTTGCCCTGACAGGCACGCCCCAGCTCCAGGTACCACTACTGCACACTCTACTCCAGCAGACCCCATTGTTAGGAACTGAAAAAGGACCAGTCTGAGCAGCCGCATGTCCCTCAACTCAGGGAAAGGTACACTGCTTCATTTTGTGTTCTTCCCAAGGGCAGAACAGGAGCTCATCCAAAGGATGTATATACAAAAGTGCACAAGTCTGTTAACAGCCCAGCTAAGTGCTGGGTGCCTTGGGATTCCATGGGTGCCTTTGCATGAAAGCCTGTAAGTGGGCAGGGAGAGGCGCTAACACTGCAGTCTGGGCAGAATGACGGTTCTCTAGCAGGAGTATAAAGACAAAGGAAGAAAGAGGCTTCTCTTCGGATTCAGGGAAGAGATAAACAAGATCTCAGGACAAAGAACCTTCTGACCATTAGCTCTGTCATAAAATGGAACACCCCATCTCAGAAAGTATCAAACACCTGGCAACTAGAGAGATTCACTGGAAACTAAATGCCCCTCTAATTGGTGGCACTCCCCACTTTCCTCCGCTAACAATGACTACTAAGATCACTTCTGCCTAAGGTTCTATAACTTGTGTGGCTGTCAAAATTCTAAGATGTTAGTTGAAACTGTTTCCCATGAAGCATTTGTGTTTTAGACTTCTGAAGAGCAAATTTTCTTTGCAATCCAATGCCAGAAATGGTACTCGATGAGGTAGATATGGGGGATAGCTTCCTATTTGTCCTACTCTCTGGGTACTAAGAGATATATAAATATTGGATTATCCTTTGTTTATTATACTCTAAGATAAGATAGTTGGTGCAGTGATTATCTACTCTGTTTCCAAGACTGTGACGGGATTATGATGTGTCCTGTGTTGGCGTTAGGACAAACACTTGAAAAAATTAAAGATAAAACTGAGCCCAAGGTGGAGTTAGTTGATCCACCAGAAGCAGATTTGCTCACACGGATTATGTGTACATAGCTCGGAAGGATGGTGAGCATTCCATGTACGCATTTGTGATTTGCTATAAGGGAAGACGTGCATTCTTTGAGAAGGGAACTCTCAAACTTTGAACTGAAAGATGGCAATAAGACATCAGTCCGAGAGTTTAACCTGCTGGCCATGGAGAGGGTAAAGGGCAGTAACTCTGACATCAGGGCCACCTCTTCCCATTGCATTCCGGTGATAGTTGTTTCTCGAAATCCCAACCGCAGAAAAATCACAGCAGAGTTGTAGGGAGACCCATCTTCAAATGGACTTGGAGAGTTCCAAACAAAGGGAGAATACACACACACTCACCCAAAGCTAGTGAGTATGTAGAAAGATGTTATATGCCCAAGCACAGTCATTGTTTAAGAAAAACTAATCTCTTACCTTTCTCTCCAATTTCACCCGCCAGTCCTGGCTGCCCTGGAACTCCAGGAGGACCCCGGTCACCTATTGGTCCAGGCTGGCATTCCACAAGTCCATCTGAAATAGATTTTTTAAATTATAGTATTATTCCCACCTAACTAAAGCTAGATATTTCCAACCTCTATAATTCAATCTCTATTATAAAACCAAACTATTTTTAGGTTATTCGGTAAGTATTAGAAATCCAGCTTTAGTTTGCTTGCAATTAATTCCAGAATATTAACTTGAAAAGCATGACCAGCACACAGCATCTCATCCATTCACTCACCATCACAAGCCACCACTTTTGAAATTTCTATTTCATAAATCTAAAACATATTTTAGTTCATTAGCCCTGTCTTGCACCTTATTTCATTTTTATCTTGTAAAGTACACACCATCATCCTTATTTTACAGATTAAGAAACTGAGGCACAAAAAAGCTAAGTGGTTTGTCCACCATCATACATCTGTGAAGTCCAAGCAGAGACTGGAGCCACTTTATTCTTCATTTTTCCAAAGCAAACTTATAGCACAGTAATCATTATTTTAGAAATGCAGACTGTCTGTGGGGAAATGCCTCTAATTCATTATTCCTATTCAATTCCGAGCATCATTCATGTGAAGAAGTATGAAAATGAATTGTGGTAATGCAAACACTATCTTTTGTGGGTTCTAGCAAAAAAAAAAAAAAAGTATTGTTTTATAGTTCAGATGCACACCACGATCATTTATGTTTCCTTCTCCAACATCTTTGAAGAAAAATAACAGAGTGATTTAACCTACAGCTTCTGCCAGGGCATCCTCGTCACGATTGTAGTCCATACATGTGTGAGCTAGAGCTCCTGCCTCCCTCCCCAACCACCCCCACCCCCCCCACACACACACACTGTCCTCTCATCGGGATAGAGGACAAGGAGATTGGCCCAGCAGTCACCTGAACACCTGTGTCCGTGCCTTCTGCTGTGGGGCCCTCCCTCTGGCTTGGATGCATTAGCCAGGATCGACCTTTCCCACTGCCCCAGTCCAGCTGTCTCCCTTTTATACAAGGTATCAAATGGGCAATGATGGGTTTTCTCTCCCGAACACAAAGGCCTAAAATAGGGCCAAAACCTTCCAATTTTATGACTCTGTTTAGAGCTCAGAGGAAAAAGTTAGTTTCAAATGTATAAGAATGTAAGTCCAGGAAGAAAACATTCTTGCTTTGCTGGTTGGTTGGTTGCTAGCTTCCCTCGGTAAAACGTAAGTGGTAAGGAGGTCTGGGCGGGCAATGACTCTGTCGCAGAGTCCACTGGCTCCTGCTGGCTCCTTTCCCACCTGGCTTGTGAATCCCGTCAGTCTTGAACAAAGTGGAGTCCATTTTTATGCTTCAAAGAGCAGTCCCTAAATTCCTTGACTGTAAAAAACTGGTATTCACAGTTCTGCAAGCCAAGGGTATATGAACTCCCTGATTCTAAAAAAGTAGCCTCATGAATATTGACAGACATAAATTATTACTTTCTTTTCCAGAACATACCTCCTGCTTGGCTTCTTCTTAACCAGAATCTTTTCACATCCCCGGTAAGAAAGTAACTTTACATTCTCATCAAAACCAGTTTAAAACAATTTTCTGTCTCAAGCAAGAATAATATGATTATTTCTGAGGAGTTCTAAAAGGCAAGTTCAGATTTGACATTTACACTGCCTATTTAGCGAGGGCATCTGCAGTCACAGGTGGTTTAGGGCTGGCTGCCACATCTGCGAGGAGAACACAGGAGCAGAACCAGGATGTAGAAACCTCTACATTGCGTGGTTAATGGACGATTGATCAGTCCCAAGGTGGCAATTAGTTTTAAGATGTAGCCTCTTTAACATACATTGTAAATATGAATAAAAATCTCATTTATAAATTCTCTGTTGATGTTCTGTGACTGTAAATCACTTAATTTACATAGGCTAAAAAGGGCCACCTGGAACATTGGGATGGCAGATATCACAATGTGTTCGGCCAACACATCCTACTCAATTAACGGTAGTGGAAAATTCATATCTTTATATGAAATTTTTCTTATTTCAGTACTGGCACAATTGCCAGTACCCCAAAAATAAATATTCTCTTAGATTTCCCCATGGCTCCCCACTCGCTTCATGTCTTTGCCAATTACTCTTTAAAATTACAACCCCACGACCCACCCAGCCTCGCCACTACCACTCCATATTGTAAGCTTTTCCCTACTTATTTTCATTCAACCTGCATTTAGCATTTCCTACATACCATAAAATTTACTTATGTATTTGGTATACATTCCCCCATAGAATGCATGCTCCAGGAGGGCAAGATGGTTTTGTGAGTTTCGTCACCACTCCTGGGACAGCGCCTGGCCTATCGTAGGCCCTCCAATACTTGTTGAATGAATAAGTGAGCTAAAGGTCCTTCTGATGCTCACAACCTTTTCTCAGACACCAAGAGAAAAAAGGACGATGATGTGCTTGAACTCCAGTACATAAGCCACCTGGTACTTAAGGTATACAGACCCATCTTCCACCACCCCCAGGAGGATTAGTAGGACCTGCTTTGGAAATCCGAACTTACTTCCATTGGCAACTTAAATCCTCTGAAATGTTCTTGCATTTTGTACTGATATTACTGCAGGATCATAGGACCTCCTTAACTAAATCAAGACTTTGATATTCTGTCCTTAGCTTTGATGAAGGTTGTAGGGAAAATCCATGCAAAGTACCTTTCAAATTTGAAGTCCTTCATGGTTACTACATAGACTGCGTGGTCTGTACCCATACAATCCCTCCTTTGTGTGAGTGTGAGTGTGAGTGTGTGTGTGTGTGTGTGTGTGTGTGTGTGTCTGTCTGTCTGTCTGTGTCTTGGTATTAGCTTGTGTCTCTAGATGAAGTAGAATACGTTCCATTTTCAGTAAAAACTGTACAACTCAACTGATTTGCTTTTTAGCTTTAGATGCCAGGAGGCTCAGAGCTGCTTAACATGTTTCTTATTTCTTTAAACCACTTTTATGATTTGATCTTTACTATTCCTTTCTGTAGCACGACTACTTTTGCAAAGATACCTAAGTGGGATATAAATAATTCATAAATCACTGGCCGTGCCAGCCTTTTGAACTGCATGTGAACTCTGCAGCGCTCTTCAAAACCAGGTCTAGCTCTGCTCTGGCATCCTGCCCTCACTTGCACGAAAAGGTTCTAGAGGAAACCTACCTGTGTGGCCTGGTCGTCCGGGGGCTCCAGGGGGCCCAGGAGGGCCCTGGGGTCCATCTCTTCCACTTGGTCCTGGCAAAGACAGCCCTGGAAATCCTTGGTCACCTTTTTCTCCTCTTTCACCAGGGTAGCCAGGAGCACCAGGCTGCCCTGGGATTGAGATGCCTGAAACCAGAACAAAAATCTCATGTAAATAATTACAATACAAGTTTAACGTCAACAGCACAAACCAGTTTTATTAGCTCTGTCCGAGGTAAAATGGCTAGGAACTACTTGGACAAGTAAAAACAAATCGAATTGGTAGGCTTCGTACAATATAAATGCTGACAGTCGAATGCCTCCTACACATTCACTTTAGGAAAAGATTAGAGGCAGAGAGAGTAGATGTGACTTGTTGAAAAGATATAAAAAGTCCCACTCATTAAATACATGTTTAGACCTAACTACATGCTAACCCGTACCTTACAAAATAAACACTTTCCTATGAACACATCTTGCTTTCATAACTAGAAAAATGTGCAACGAAACTGCTAGCCATTTTATGCAAATATCTAATGCACATGATAAATATGTTCAGAATATAAACTACAGAGTTTTACAAATATTCTTTAAAAATCGGTTAAGGATGCTCACCTGGAGAGCCTGGTTGGCCTTGTAATCCTGGGAAACCTAAAAAGAGAAAGAGTTGGACAAACTAAACCTGGTTCACCTGTGATTTATGGTTTTTATTTCTGTGCTCACGAGTACCCCTGCTCAAGGGGAACAAGGAAGTCTGAACTTGTGGAAATGCTACAGAGATGTAGCTGCAGAGATGCCAAGAGAAGGGCCCCTGGAAAGCCAGCGCGACAATGAAACACAAGCTTAAGTGAGACTCAGTCACTGCATGGTCTTATAAGGCATGCACAGGTTTTCAAAATGAGAATGAGTACAGGTCCAAAATGGAAGAAAGAGAAAGAAAGGATGAGAGAAAGAACAGGGAGGATGGAGGAGGAAGCAGGGAAAGAGGGAAAAAAAAGGAAAGGAATTTACCCTTGGGGCCTGGCTCTCCTCTCGATCCTGGCAGTCCCGGGACCCCCCGCTCGCCTTTTTCTCCCAAGGGTCCTGTGCCGATAACCTGAATTACAGAACACAAGATGGATCATCGTGTGGCATGGGAGGGGCTGGTACTGTATATTACAGTAGTATGGGTAAAGAAACTAATATCATTTCAAGAAATGTGAAAGCGAAGTAGTGGTGGAGGAGGAGGAACGGGGAAAGAGGTTGGAGGGGAAGTCAAAAACATGTACAATGAATGTTATCTAATACTCCCCTTGGAAAGAACTTTACCTGGCATCTCTGCTTCCTTTTGTAATAATTTGCCTGGCAGGCACTTTACCAATGAGGAAAAGTTAGAAAAATATTCATTCTGAGGTTTAGGTTTGGCATCTCTTAAGTGTTCATATAAGCCATAAGATGAATATTCTACGTTAAAAAGCATCATCAGAGAACACCCTTAAATTTCCTCAAGCAACAAGTAACAAAACACTTTTTTTTTTTTTTTACTAGAAGAGGTATTCCGCTTTCTTTTTTAAAAAATGGTCCAAAGTGGGGACTTCCTTAACGCCCTAGGGATATAGGACAAAAAGAATGGACTGTTGGCCTCATTAAAAAGAAGCGAATTGATTCAGTTATAAATTACTGAAATTCAAGGAAAATTACCAAGTCAAATGTTGCATTTTGCCCTTAAAATGTAATTTCGTTGTTGGAATTAAATTACTGGATATTATTAAAATCTGATGATGAGGTTAAAGTAAAAACAGGTTATTCTAATGCTGCTGCTGGATCACAAATATGGAATATGAAATCATAAGTATAGATGAAGTATATTAAAAGCATTAAGAAAGCTTGATAATTTGATCCAATAATCTTATTCTAAGAAATGTAGCCTAAGGAAAAATTATTCAAAAACTCTCCCACCCACACATACGCAAAATGTCATGTATAACTATTCATCACCAAGTGCAAAAATGGCAGCGTACAAGAGCATTACAGTAACATTTTCATTGTTTCAAAAAAAAAAATTGGGGGCAAAACGCTTAAAACAATTATAGCACAACACTCTGACAGGATACTAAAAATGATTATCCTAAGATAACTCGAAAACGTGAAAATGTTCTTTTTCAAAAAATGTTACATGCATTAGTTGCAAGTATGTAAAAATATGCATATGGACAAAGAGTATTAAAATGTTATTTGCATAAACAAAAATTGTTTACTAGAATATTCAAATTATGGACGATCTGTTCTTTTATTAACATTTTCCTTAATGGATTATTTAAAATAAAAAAGTTTCAGAATATGTTGCTAATATTCTTAACCACATGTAAATCTTTTCATTTTCAGTGGTCAAGGATATGCAGAAATTATCAAAATATAATAAAAAGTAAGTATTAAACTCTACTCCATACAAAATATAAAGCATTATTTCAATTTATATGCAGCCCCTTTAAATAAAAATGTAATTCTAGGAATGTTGTGGAGCACGTGGCATATGCAGGTGTTTGGCCCAATCTCCTCTCCTTTGCTCATCTCAAACGCTCTCACAGGCCAGCAAACATTATTCATACTCACAATTCCAGGTGGGCCTGGAGGACCTGCTTCACCTTTGTCTCCCTACAAAAGAAAAAATAACTTTAGCATTTTAAAAATTATATTGTATTTTTAAACTATAAAGAGTGTCTTGCAGAAAAAAGAGTTAAACTATTTTTTTCTGGAAAAATAGAGATTGTGCCCACTGTACACTTAAATGAGTTACCTCTCCTTAGTATCTCTCTCTTAGTATTAAGTATCTTATAATCTCTTAGTACTGTGATTAGCTTAAAGCGCTGTTATAACAAAAGCAAGCACATTTCATTTTGCTTTGCATAAGTGTGACATATGGAATTAAGGATTTCTACAAAATATAAATGTGAGCCCAATTATTCACATTACAAATGAGCTCATAATTTTGTTCTGTTGACTGCACGCGCCCTCAGACAACTTTAATAGTCATTTGGAAGTTGAATTAGTACACAATGGTTTTCAATATAATAAAAACAAATAAAATAAAATGATATGAAAGCTTGTGATTTCTAAATATATTTTCTTAAAAAAACATTTTGGGGTTTTTTTTAGGTAAATTTGCATTGGATGTCATAATAAAAGGATATTTATGGTTTTTTCTTTCTCCTTAAAATCCAATATTACTTTAAAACATTGGGTGGATAAATTCTGATCACCCTGAGGATTAATTTAATTTATATTAGCTGAAAAACCCAAAGAAATTAATTCTTTCATATCTAATGTTCTCATTTAAGCATCTTTATAATACTTTTAGAAGTCCTAAGAGATGC
>NW_011889017.1:1929545-1940274 GCF_000151845.1 Pteropus vampyrus
GCTTGATAATTTGATCCAATAATCTTATTCTAAGAAATGTAGCCTAAGGAAAAATTATTCAAAAACTCTCCCACCCACACATACGCAAAATGTCATGTATAACTATTCATCACCAAGTGCAAAAATGGCAGCGTACAAGAGCATTACAGTAACATTTTCATTGTTTCAAAAAAAAAAATTGGGGGCAAAACGCTTAAAACAATTATAGCACAACACTCTGACAGGATACTAAAAATGATTATCCTAAGATAACTCGAAAACGTGAAAATGTTCTTTTTCAAAAAATGTTACATGCATTAGTTGCAAGTATGTAAAAATATGCATATGGACAAAGAGTATTAAAATGTTATTTGCATAAACAAAAATTGTTTACTAGAATATTCAAATTATGGACGATCTGTTCTTTTATTAACATTTTCCTTAATGGATTATTTAAAATAAAAAAGTTTCAGAATATGTTGCTAATATTCTTAACCACATGTAAATCTTTTCATTTTCAGTGGTCAAGGATATGCAGAAATTATCAAAATATAATAAAAAGTAAGTATTAAACTCTACTCCATACAAAATATAAAGCATTATTTCAATTTATATGCAGCCCCTTTAAATAAAAATGTAATTCTAGGAATGTTGTGGAGCACGTGGCATATGCAGGTGTTTGGCCCAATCTCCTCTCCTTTGCTCATCTCAAACGCTCTCACAGGCCAGCAAACATTATTCATACTCACAATTCCAGGTGGGCCTGGAGGACCTGCTTCACCTTTGTCTCCCTACAAAAGAAAAAATAACTTTAGCATTTTAAAAATTATATTGTATTTTTAAACTATAAAGAGTGTCTTGCAGAAAAAAGAGTTAAACTATTTTTTTCTGGAAAAATAGAGATTGTGCCCACTGTACACTTAAATGAGTTACCTCTCCTTAGTATCTCTCTCTTAGTATTAAGTATCTTATAATCTCTTAGTACTGTGATTAGCTTAAAGCGCTGTTATAACAAAAGCAAGCACATTTCATTTTGCTTTGCATAAGTGTGACATATGGAATTAAGGATTTCTACAAAATATAAATGTGAGCCCAATTATTCACATTACAAATGAGCTCATAATTTTGTTCTGTTGACTGCACGCGCCCTCAGACAACTTTAATAGTCATTTGGAAGTTGAATTAGTACACAATGGTTTTCAATATAATAAAAACAAATAAAATAAAATGATATGAAAGCTTGTGATTTCTAAATATATTTTCTTAAAAAAACATTTTGGGGTTTTTTTTAGGTAAATTTGCATTGGATGTCATAATAAAAGGATATTTATGGTTTTTTCTTTCTCCTTAAAATCCAATATTACTTTAAAACATTGGGTGGATAAATTCTGATCACCCTGAGGATTAATTTAATTTATATTAGCTGAAAAACCCAAAGAAATTAATTCTTTCATATCTAATGTTCTCATTTAAGCATCTTTATAATACTTTTAGAAGTCCTAAGAGATGCGCATTTTTCAGCAAATGTACATTTTTTTCCTTTTAAACTAATGCATTAAACTTAGGCATTAAACCAGAATTTGATGTTTTGTTTTTTCTTAAATATGAGAAGAGATTTCTCCCTCTATTCTTGGCTTTGATAAGCGAACCTTGAGTTCCTCTCCCTAGTTTTTCACTCACTGTTAGAGATAAATATTTCAAAATTACCGATGATCCTTGAACAACGCAGGGGTTAGGGATACCGACCCCCTGCACAGCAAAACTCCATGCATAACTTTTGACTCCCCCAGATCTTAACTACTTATAGCCTACTGTTGACTGGAAGCCTTACCAATAACATAAACAGTTGACTAACACATAATTTGTATGCTATATATATTATATAATGTATTCTTACAGTAAGTTAGAGAAAAGAAAATGTTATTAAGAAAGTGATAAGGAAGAGAAATACTTTTACAGTTCTGTAGATATTTATTGAAAAAAATACACATGTATGTGGACTCATGCATTTCAAATGTTGTTCAAGGATCAACTGTATTTCTTATTTTAGTAGAAATTTACATTACCTAGTCTCATAATTTAAAAAAAAACAATAAAACTACAATGATTTTTTTTTTTACCAGATTGACAGATACTTTTTAAAAATTTGATAACAAGCAGTTGCTAAATCAGAGGGCCCCGAGCTGATAGAGCGCTTTTCTGAGAGTAATTTGGAGACTAACGGCAAAAGTTTTAAAAATGAGTCTAAATGTTGACCGCAAAATTACACTTTTAGAAATTGATGACAGGGAAATGATCAAACGAGTGAACAAAAATACTTGTAATCATAAAAATGTGGACGTGGCCTAAATACCATTCGGTAAATAAGGCATGGACATTAAAAGTGTTAATATGTAACTACATTTATAGACATTGAAATATATCCAAATTATATCATTAAGTGAAAAAGCAGGATGTATCATGCAATACTATATTTTTTAAAGCATATATTCAGGTGTGCACATAGTGCAAGTGTTCACTCTGACCATTTCTGAGTAATAGAAAAATTAAATAAGCTTTCTTTCTTCATGACATCTTTCTGCATTTTCTGCTGTTTTATAATCAGGAAAAATTAACCTACTACAAAAAAGATATAAAAACCTGAATCAATGAAATATTTCCTATTTTTAAAATTTATGCACACAAATAAAACCACTAAGTTAAGTTGTGCTTTTATGCATATGTAACATAAATAGTTTTAATTCTTTGTGAATCCATAGTCTTTTATTTTAGAAAAACTTCTAAGTGAACTACAAATTTGAAAGTAGAAACTTAAAATAGTGCCACCATTTACCTTAAGACCCTCTCGGCCCGGGAGTCCTGGGTACCCCGAATCGCCGGAATACCCCTAAAATGAAACAGAGGAGGCAACAACAATCGTAAGCTAGAGAAGGCAACAGTCCACTTTTAAAAATTACGGAAAAATACTTACTGGACTCCCTTTTTCTCCTTTTTCACCATCTTTTCCAGGTTTTCCCTGCATAATAAGGATTGAAAAATTAGTATGTCATAAATAATAAGAGTAAAGATGCTATAACACCAAGACTCTGATGCAAATACAAGTTAATAAGTCATCTCTCATAGGAAACCTCTGTGTAACTCGATGATACCACAATGACAAGGAATAGAGTATACAATGAATAACTCTGAAAAAGTTACAATAGAAGAGGTCTTTTCCATTTTTGAAAAATGAAGGCTGATGGTCTCCAAATCTGCTAAGGTAGCCATTACATTTGGCAGCATAGCTAACACCAAAGAAGGTTCCCTGTTGGCAAGTATTTGGTAGCTGATAAGCAGAAGATTCATTTGAACAGAAGTTTCTGTGCATCATTTCAGGGTAAAAACTGGAATGCTCAGCCTACTGGAAGCCGGGTGGGTCTTCTGTCACCGGGATTCAGCGAATGAAAAGCATCTAAGCATCTCAGTTCCAGTCTGTGTAGTCTGGGCTATGGGCAGAGCTCCAAGCTGGCCTAGGAAGGCAGTGGCAAAAGGCACCGACTGCTCTGACCAAGTGGACAGGTGGCATTGAGTGAGAAGCCAGAAGGTGGGCAGCTCTTCAAAGAGTGCCCCCCACCAACCCCAGGGGCATCATTTGAATAACGAAGGGCCTCAATCTTCTACGGAAGTTTTTCAAATGGTGACAGCTCTCCTCATTCCTACTTCCACGGGCTTCGGAAAAGCTGTTTAGAAGAGGAAAGACAGAAACCAGAAAACCCCTGCCAGTCTCCTCCAGTCTGTCCTCCTGAATCTGTGATTCTAGGAATGAAAGGAAACATGACTTCACAATAAGAAATAAAAAGACTTTTCAAAGCACTTACTCGGGGCCCTGGCTTTCCAGGTTCACCTTTCTCTCCAACTCCTGGCATTCCCTTAAAAACATAAAAAAGGAAAGAGTTAGATTCATTCATATATTTAAGTAAAATATCAAATTAAGTAAATATTACATTTAAGCTGAAATAAGCTTGTAATTTTTGGTCTTTGGCACAAAATAATAATGATAAACAAAAATTTAGTACTTACCTGAAATCCAGGTTCACCTTTTTGACCCTAAAAGAATTTTAAAGAGAGAGGGACAGAGAAAAAAAGAGATATCAGTACTATATTCCAGCTATCTCAGTTTTTTATACGCTACATCGAACATATAAAAAAAAAGAACCTTTTCCTGATACATGAACAAAGAAATTCACACTGGCCACCAGCATTCACATCCTCGCATTGACTGGATAATGGATTAAGAAAGATAGTCAATTATGCTTGATACATGGCAATAGTAACCTACTTCTGCACTCAGACTGTCTCTCTCTTGCTGACCCAGACCATCTTCAACTAGGGTGCAGTTGAAGCCCTCACTTAGTTTGAGTCAGCCTCAAATCAGTCTTGCTCCCACCCAATACTCACTGCCTCTGCTCTCAGATGCTCATATTTTATATGATAGATAGTCTATAAATCTGTTTTCCAGGTCAGGGGTGAATGTAGCTGTAGAAACTGAATTTTGATCCAGTTTCTCTTTATCCTTTGAAATTTGTGCAAAATTAGAAAGACAGCATTCATTGGACAAAGTCCTTTCATACCTTGTCTCCTTTCGTGGCAAAGTCTCCTTTTTCTTTAAATTGAGCTTGTCCCGGCATTCCTGGAGGTCCACTGACCCCTTGATCACCCTATTGATGCAAAAAATTGGGAATTAATTAGGCATAAAGAAAATTATACAAAAAGAAGAATGCAAAGGGGGAGAGCCTAAAACAAAACACCTATTTTAAATGTGTTATTATACCCTTTTCTAATCTATTTTTGCCTCAGCAGAAAATTAAGTTTCAGTAGGAAGACAGCACAATAAGTATATAAATCCAGGAGGAGACTTTCACCTCTCAGGGGTCAGGAAAGCCACCATCTCAAGTAATAATAACAGAACTTGAACATCAATAGGACATATCTATGCATGCATGTTTAGACCATGCATATGATACATACAGTATATGTATGCACACAAGGACACACACACACACACACACACACATTGTCCTATTGCATTTTGACAGCATGGAAAAAAGAGACACAGACTGCCTAACAGATCCTGGGAAGAAAGGAGGTATCCTCAGGTAAACCAAAAATACTAGAACCATCAAAAATTGTCTTCCTCAGTCATCTTAACTGCTTGGTACAACTGGAAAGCCAGTAAGTCTCAGCTATAGCACAATGAGTGAAGTCTAAAAAATTTAACTGCATAAATTGCAGGGTCACTTTACTATGAGGTTTATCAAAAGACTGGGCCAAAATTTGGGGTGGAAAGCAGGTCAACTGTTCAGTCCACATCTGCCCAGGCCTCGACTGACTTGGGGCCCTCCGGTGGCCATCGTCTACAATAGCTTGACCACCCATAGCAAAGAACCCGGGCCCTGAGTCAGACGCCGCCATAATTCCAAGAATCCCCACTTGGCTGGTGTCCATGTCATTGGTCTGATCCATTGGTCTGGTAAAGAAATCACCATTGGCCTCCCTCCCAAGATGAGGTCACCTGCTCCAGTATGTGCTTCCCTGTCTCTGTGGCTCATTTCCTCCCAATTCTGGTATAATGGCCTTTGTCTTTGCAGAGTTTAATATAGTTATGCTACTAGTCAAGTCCTAAACTGGACTGTTTTATAAAAAAGTCTAGGTCTGTCTTTATCACTACCTGAGAACATTTTGATTGAACTCCATGTACGGAGAACTGAAATTAATGACCTCATTGTATTCTCTGCTGGTCAGATCACATGTACAACACTTTAGTGAATTCTAGCTGTGCATTTTAAGGAAAACACAAACAAGCTTAAGAACATGCAGAAGACAGTAACTATAGTATAAAGGGGTCCAAGAGTAGGTCCAGAGGCAGAATCTCTATTATACTTAAAACTGTGATTTTTAAACAAAAATGTTCCAAAGTAAAGTGTACTCACCTTATCACCTTTTGGTCCTTGAAAACTTAAGCCCATTTGCCCCTGTTGATTAAAAATTAGAATTCCATTATTGTAGTTGTCTACTTTGCTAAAATCATCTAACAAAAATCACATAAAATGCAATCAGATGGTAGATTTAAGGCAAGAGTTGTGTCACACAACTACTACTAAATTTTCAAGAAAGTTGTGATCATGTGTATTCGATGTCTATAAAAAAGTTTTGTATAGTATCATTGGACAAGAAGTCTATAAAAACCTTAGTTTTTAAATGTAAGGTTTTTAAATTCTGGCTTTAAAAAACTTAAGGAAAAGATCAGTGGTTCCAAAATAATAACTATGAGAGCAGGTAGATGGAAGAAAAGATCAGTGGATTGATCCACTGATAGGTTAGATAGATGGATAAGTGGATAGACAGATGGATAGGTGGATAGACAGATGTTAGACATGTAGATAAAGAAATTATAATTTTCCAAAACTTTTTCATAGAGATTTAAAGAATGAGTTATGGCAATTTCATGATATTCTTAAACTAATGCCAAAGAGAGACAAATAACAAAAAATCTTTACCTTTTCACCTGGAGGGCCAGGAGGGCCTGGGGGACCCTGTAAGAGAGAGCATTTTAATTAAATACAATTCACAACCCTGGTAAAGCTTTAAATGCTTCTTGATATGAAAGTTATCTTAATATCCCATGGTTAACTTGATAATTTATTTGTTAAATATTTAATTTTTTTTACATGCTCTAGAACTGTAAAACTTTAGAAGTAGTCAGAAATTAGTCCAGGATGATTATTAACAGGGATAGAAATATCTCAAAATCTTTGACATTCCTGGTGGAATCCACTGACCTAAGAACATTCCAGGCTAACAGACGATGGATGAAATCACCAGCCAAACTCTCTATGAGCCTGGAGTTTCCAGTTTGGACATGATGTTTATCCACTTTGGATATAATTTTTTATCTTAAAAAATTGAATGATTTCTTCAAACGAGGAGGCTATAGTGAAGTCAATGAATGTCTGTGTTTGCAACAAAATCTCAGAATACTTTTTATAATCATTTAAAAAGGAAAAACATTATTTTTCTTCTACATATATCCTACGAAGTGATCACTACAAAAAGTCTATAACCATCTGTTACTACTCATTTTTTACTCATAAAAACGAATCCATTTATTTACAAGAATATAAAAGAAGTTATAATTGCAGGAATGGATAGAAGAATCGGTGACTTTTACCCAGCCACAAAAAGAGTAAATTTAAAAGATAGGCCTGAATATCTCTCAGGCAGGCCAGTGTGAGGATTACCAAGTCAGGGGCGCTATTCATTCCTAACAAATGTGGCATTCCACCATGAAGTCTTGTTCCTATTAACTCTCTTGTGATCTCAAAAATGTGTGTGTGAGATGACGTCCTCCTTCTATTGAAAGTTATCAGCTGTGAAGGAGGCCTCCTGGGATGTTACCTCTGAGTGTTCAGTTTGCAAAGTCTTTATAACAAATACTGTGCAGCTTTTATGCTGCCACCTGGCCTGTGTCCACAATCCCCAAGACAGCAGACCCTCCGATATGTCTTTATGTCTACAGTACATCTCCAGGGCACAGCTTGCTTTGTCCACCTTGAATGGCCTCCTCAGACCATGGGATCACTGGCATCCACTCAGCCCCTCAAGTAATGAAGGTGTTGTCTGTTTGGAGATGTCTTGGCATGAGGTACTATTATTATTCTGCTCCCATAGCTCTGGGAATATGTGGACCATAAGTGCCAGCCAAATATTTTCATAAGAAATATTTTCATTTTCCCATTCCAAATTAAGAGAGATCCCCACTGTGTAAAATTTTCATTAAATTTCATTTCTTTTCACACCTCAACACAGTCGTTCCTTGAATGACTGCCTCAGAGAGATATCCCTCCATACTTACTGGTGGGCCGGTAAATCCTGGAGGGCCAACGGGACCTTGAATGCCTGGCAATCCTGGTAAACCCTATAATGTATTGAGAAAGGTAAGATTTAAAATGCAAACTAGGAGGAGACTCAGCATGTGGTTACAGTTATTTAGCAAAGGCTTACTGGTGTTCCTGGGGCTCCAGGGAATCCTCTTTCACCTTTCAACAGGGTCCCAGGCACGCGACCCAGTATTTCACCAGGATCACCCTATGGGATGAAAAATAAGAGAAAGTTGCAAATACTGCTATTTATATAAAGAAACTTAAAACCTATCAAATATTAGGCATGGAACTAGCCCAAGTCTGGAGTTTAGACTCTCTCTAAGCTTGAAAGAAAAAGACTGCTGTCTCCCCCATTCAGAGATATTATCTTAATGGCCAGCATTCTGTGATGCACAGTCAAATGGACTGAAACCAGGACCGAACATATAGACGGCTAAGTGAAAGAATCTGTGATAAATCCATGTGAAAGTCTCACACAAAGAGATATTCTAGACCAAGGCCAGTCTCAGGTTGAAAGACTGTAATCACAAGCTGTTCTCACAAATAAAGTTTATCTTTCAAGAAAAGAGCCAATGAGCATTTTTATTAAAAGCAGGTTGTGATGGTAAATTTCCTATGTCGACTTGGCCAGGCCATAGTACCCAGATATTTGTTTAAACATCAGTCTTAATGTCGCTGTGAAGATACTTCTAAAACGAGATTAACATTTAAATCAGAAGACTCTGAGTAAAGCAGATTAGCCTCCATAATGGGGTGGGCCTCATCCAATCAGTTGAAAGCCTTAAGAGAAAAACTGGCTGACACTCAGGAAGAAGAGAGAATGTTGCCTACAATGGCCTTCAAGCTGGAGCTACAATATCAGCTCTTCCCTGGGTCTCTAGCCTGCCATTCTGCCCTGCAGATCTTAAACTTTCTCACTCACTCTATCTTTGTAGTCATCTGTCTATCTGTCTCTCATACACACATACACATACATCCCATTGGTTCTGTTTCTCTGCAGAACACTGACTAAAACACGGGGCTCCCATGAGGATATTATTTCTTAGATGTTCTTAAACACAGGGACACATGAACGCTCAATCTCATTCAGATATAAGGTTATCTCTAGTGCAACTATTCAAGAACTGGGAGCATCCCTTTCACAGGGCTGCTCCAAACACCAGACGCCCCCGCTCCCTGATTTGCTCCACAGCACAGGGAGAACGCATTTCGAGGCCATGTCACTAAGAGCCACCAAGTCATGCAGCAGCACTGCCCTGCCTAGGAAAGACTTCGAAAGGTTAATTTCCATAAAATTTAAGATGTTCCTTGGGAGCTGAGTTTTCCTCTCTTGGCTCCCTAATTCAAGAATGCTGGACTAGCTGGCACAGAGCTCAGTGCATGAACGAATTCACTGCCGCATTTACGCACTGAGCAAACACGAATGAAGGATCTGCCAGCCACTGTGCTGGGAGACAGGGCAGAGGTGAAGATGGGATACATTTGAGAAAAAATCTGGATGTGAAAATGACAGGACTTCATGATTTAAAAAAGGGACAGAGAGAGATGGGTGGAGAGAGAGAAGGAAAGAAAGGATGGGGGGAGGGAAGGGACTGACCGAAGGAAGGAATCAATCACATGCAATTTTCCAATAGTAAAAAACAAACCAATCAAAACAAATGCCACCTAGGTTCCAGGCTGGGCGTCTAAGTGGTATCCTCATCCTAACTAGTTAAGTACGCAGAAGAGCAGTTTAGAAGGGAAGTGGCAGGTTCCATTCTGGAAACGTTGGCCAGTGGTGCCTGTGGGACACCAGGCTGGGGGCTGGTGAGCGAGAATGACTGCGCCAAGAGAGGAGGAAAGAACCCTGGCCACGTGCCAGGGAGCAGGGCCCGCATGAGACACCTGCCCTATGAACAAGAAGGAAAATGACCAGTGATCAGCATGGGTGTATCCACCAGGCCTTTTCCTACACACCCTGTGAGGGTGGAAAAGGAAGTCCACTTCACTGACAGCAGAGACAGAATCAGGTGCCACAGTACGGAGGGACTCGGGGCTTCCTTCTTTACCATGCACGGAGGGCCCTGGGCCCCACCTCGACATAAAGGGAAAATCAAGCTGAGAAAGGCGTGAATTGGCTGAATGAAGGGGCCAAGACACCAAGGATCTAACGTAAGGCAACTGGGGGTTTTCCTGCCTACAGTAATTATGGAATCTATAATAGAGTGAGTCCAGATTATAGGCAACATGAAAAAAATGGTTGCATTTAAGTAAAACCACATAGATTAAATATGATACCTGCATCCTTTTGGGTGGGACTGGGCTTATGTCCCATGGCTCTGGAAAAGGAGCATCATCAAGATATCTACACAGGTAATTAATCTGAACTGAACTCGTGTCTGTTAATATTTACCATCACACCATGCTTCCTATTAATGGTTTTCTATTAAGAAATTGTACTTAGTGTCTAAACTTCAGATTCTAAACTTCAAGTTCATGCATATGACTTATGTACCCTTTTAATGTAGCAGAGTTTAGACAAATCTATTTTAAACAAAATCCTGTAATGAATCCAATAAAACAAAACGATGTACCTTCATTCCTGGCAACCCTGGCGGCCCCTAAAAAAGAAAAAGTTGATATTAGTTTTGTTTTTCTCAAAACACCATTAGTATTAAAATGAAGTGCAAAAACAAAAAACAAAAACAAAAACAAAACCAACTAACAAAAAAAAAAACACACAAAGGAAAAGAAAAGAAATAAAATGAGAAGAGAGAAAGCTGAGCAAGAATGGCAGGCAAAAAATCACCAGAGAAAAATTTCCATCAGTGAGATGGCTAAAGAACAATTTG
>NW_011889017.1:1941529-1946435 GCF_000151845.1 Pteropus vampyrus
AAAAAAAAAACACACAAAGGAAAAGAAAAGAAATAAAATGAGAAGAGAGAAATGATAACTGAAAAAAGAAATGCTGAGTTAAACAGCACCATACTCACGGGATTTCCAGTGAATCCGGGCAAACCCGGAGGCCCCAGAGGCCCCCTCTCACCCTGAGGGGAGAGCAGACGGTCACTCAGGGGATCAGTGCAAGGCAAACAGAACAGCGGGCCAGACCAGACGCCCGCATCAGTTACTCTGTCCTACCTTTCAGGGATGCCTCATTTGTTGGTTAAAATCATTTCCTAAAAATTGTTTCAAGCTATACTGGCTGAGTGCTACTTCATGATAGAAGAAATAAATTTGAGAATATCATTAATCAGGGACAAGGATTAATAATGGCATTTTCTTATTTGGTTCAGTAATTTAGGTGAGAATGTAGTGTTTAAAGCAATTTTAGGGTAACATTGTATAGAAAAGAAAGGCACTATTATGTCATTCTTGAACATTAAGTATGGTAAAAAAAAACTGTATTTGCTAATCAAATAAAGAAAGCTTTAAGACAAGTCACTTTCCAGTTGTGGCAACGAAAATGATGCTCACAAAACAACTTTTACCAACTTCTCAGTACACAGAGTTAGATAAACACGCTCAAAGCAAGAAAGGGTCTTGGTTCTAAATTTACCTTTGTCCCGTTGCATCCTGGAATTCCTGGGGGACCCGGTGGACCATCTTGGCCAGGAATACCCTGCAATTAATAAGGTGAAAAAGTGGCCAAAATAGAAAAATCACCTGATGGTGCCATCACTCACATCAAACGTCTCATAAAGGAAGCAGGTAATTTTATATACATACGGGAAGTCCTGGGTTTCCAGGGTAACCCGATGCTCCTGGGGGCCCCTGTAAGGACGGAAATGAAAGTTTGCAGTGAGCGTTGGGAAAGCTCATTTCGCCCCACTGCACCCGAATGGTTGGCCTCAGAACATCCACACTAAGTGAACAGGGCACCGCCACCCAGGAGACTGCTGAGGGCCCAGCCCTGACAGGCAGATCATCTAGGGTTTCAATAGCAATTCTACATCAAAAGCTATTGATTACTTCTGAAATCAAGGCTGCGCATGCACAAAAAAAACTGCTCTCATTTCATCCTTTGTAATTTCTAGGTAAAATATATATACACATACATATTTTACATTAAATCTCAAACAGTTAGGAAGAAAAGTATATGGAATAAACTGTTCAGTGGTGGTGGGGGGCGCGGAGGGAGAGGGAATCCAAAGTTATTTCTGATTAAAATATGGATCTTTCTATCCCAGACAGTTACAATGTTATTTCCTCTCTTCCACCAACAAATGCACACACAGGTCACGGCCACACTTCCCTTTCAACTAAATAAAAATAACAGAATAAAACCTTTACATTTTAGTGTCTTTCTATTGTTCTACTTTCAAGAGTTGCTTTCAAAGGTCTTCATTTTTGCATTTTTCAGGAATGGAGGTAGCAAAGGAAGTAAAGAGTGTCAAGAAGGAAGTTCAAGTTTAGCTCTGAAAATATTACCACTTTTCACATTAAATGAAAACTTCTTCAACGACTTGCAGACACATCATCCCCCTCCCCGAAATCAAAATATATCTACGAGAATCCTTGAGGAAGGACAAATTGGAGCAAACAAGGGTCAAAAGAGTAAGAAGTGATTAGCTCTGCTTATGCACAGCACCAGTCACAAGGACTAGAAGTCAGGAACAATACGCTACGGCTCATTTTAAGTCCTCACGCCCACCACCTGCGCTGTCTGAGTCCTGATGAGGAGAGGCAGAGGAAAGGGACAAAAAGAAAAGAGAGGAAGGGAAGGAAGCCCCCTCAGGATTGTTTGGAGGCAGGAGAAGGGTGTGTAAAGCATTCTCACTGGAGAAGCATTGCTATATCAGATCCCACCCACAGACATTAGCAACTTAAGTGACAATTGTACTCACTCTTGTCCCTTTTGTTCCTGGCAGTCCTGGTTCTCCAGTATCACCCTGAAACAAAACAGAAAAGCCATTATGACCTCTTGTTATAAGAATAGAGATCATCTTAAATCCACACCCTCACACCCCTCATTACACAGTCAAGCTTACCTTTTGTCCCGGAGGCCCCTGAGGCCCCTCAGGTCCTTGCATTCCCGGAAACCCAATGACACCTTGTAACCCTGGAAGGCCTCTTTCACCCTGCAGAGGAAGGAAAAGCAAGTAAAACAAAAGTCAGGTCGAAAGAGACGAGGAAACAAATCAGTAGTAAGCCTCTCTAAGCTCGTCCAATATTGCATAAGTCTATAGTGAGTGTCCGAAAACAAATGCTGAAACGAATTCCTATCTCAGGAAGCTTTTTCTCTACCATTTTCTAAAGCTCTTTGAAGGCAGGAATGTGATACTTGGCAAAATGCTTTCTATATACCATATTCCAAATGCTAACTAACTTGTTGGGTAAATAAAATAATGAATAATTGTTTTTGTTTTGTTTTTTTTTTCACTGAACTGACTATAATCTCATTTAATTAATGAAATCTTCTTGTTATCAGTAGACCTAGCGCTGAGATTCTGTGAGCGGATCATCAGTCAAGTTTTCCCTTTAGACGCCTTTAGCAGCTGTTGTAGGCAGAGCTCATGGTGTGAGTTTCGGCATGATGCTGAGACTGCAGCCAACAGTCTGATGATGGGCTTTCCTAAGAATATTTTAAAAGTGTTTCTTTTGCAAAAGTTGGATCAAAGTTGAATCATGGTATCCACTCCCGTGGAGCAAAAGAAGACACATTATTTTTAAAATAACAAATATTATTCAGGGTACACACACATGGCTGTAATATATTAAAAAAAAAAAAAAAAAAGGTCAGAAAGATATTGTAGTAGTCTGAGCCTTAAGCTGGCCTTTGAAAAATAAATGCAAAATAAAGATGTGCAGAGAAGAAAGAAGGAGACGCAGGCTGGATGACGGCAGACAGGGATGAGGTGGACATCTGGCCCTGGGAGTACAAGAAACTAGTCAAAAGACATACAACCGGGAAAGGAACACGGAGGAAGGCAGTAGTATTGCTTGATTCTGGAATGATGATTTCTTCTAAAGGCATCAGCGACCTGGTTAAGTGCTCTTTGAGGAAGACTACCCTATTCAAATTGCCAATAGAAAATCACCCATAATCATGATACGCCGTCAAGAAAACCCATTTTCTTCACAGTATGTGAACTTAGATGCAATCTTACAATACAAATTGGGCAGATGATGTATTCATCATTAGCAGTTTTAAAACACAGAAAGCACTTAGGAGATCACAGGTGAGCTTTCTTAGTGCTGAGTATTTTTCTCACAGTTGTACTAGTTCGTTGTAAAAATAAACTGACAAGCTATACATTACGCAACATAAACATTTATGCCCAAAATAACACATTATCAGGAATTAAAAGTTTTTCATGGTTACAAAATGAAGAGACAGAGCAAGAACTTTCAAAGTTGTCCTTCTTTCCAAATCACTCAGCCAGTTCTGGCACTTACTGGTGAAAAAAAAAAAAAAATACCTGTTTTATTTTTAGAAACGCAGAAATATGGTTCTAGACTTGGGACTCCAACCACTGGGATTCCATGGATTGTAGGTTTAATGAGAAGTGTACGTCAGGAGTGCAGAAACAGCATGTGAATAAATGTGGAAGGGATTATTTCGAGCTCTAGAGGATATGATAAAATAGTAAATGGATTAAAGAAAATTAAGCTCTACAGTTTGGCACACCCTAGGAACAGCAGCATGCAGAGAATCTACCAGAAAAAAACAGATGCTGATATGGCCAGAGCCCTCGGCATAGGATTTGACACGGAATGCCGCTCCTTCTCCCAGAGGCCTGTGACAGCTGAGAAAGAAAAACATTCTCAGACCAAAACTTGATCAAATGTAAAGCTTACTCAAACTGCAAACAGCTGGCTAAATAAATTAATGAACATTGGATTGTGTCCCCAGATAACCTGAGATAGGAAGGAAATGCGAAAGGCACATCAACATAAAAGCTTTCTAATGCATTTGGTGGAGTATTTTTAGGACTTAGTTAATACTGGCAATATCATTATGAGACCTACTACAGATAAGATTTTATAATTCTCATTTTAATCATGGAATGCATGGAGGCAAAGAGCCAGATCAGCTGATTTCTACAAGTTTCTCATTGAGTCAGCTCTAAAGCCAAAAATAGAAATGAGGTCAGCCTACACCACAGCCCTGGGTTTTTTCTGGGTCACTAGAGCAAGCTGGTTCCCAGCAAAATATTAAACAATTCACTAACATTAAGTTAGCCCCTTTTATGTCCATTTCACAGATAGAGAAATTAGGATTCTGATGCTTAACTGACTTGTCACATGTCACTTGGTGACCCCTTTGTGCTCCTGGGAACAGAATATAGAAATCTGAATTCCCAGTCCTTGCCTCACCACAAGAACACGTTCTTTCCCACGTCATTGGAATACTTAAGCAATCCTTATATCCCGAGAGTTTTGAAATTAAGTAGCTAAAAAGGAAGTGACTCCTTCGTTGACAGAGTTCTTGCCATTGCCCATATTTTTTTAACTTTCCTAATCTTTTGTTCAGACATAAGTGCACATGAATAACCTAGTGTCCCACACCCTGTCAAGGTTACTATGGGCGCCAGAGCAGAGCAAACAGACAGAATAAGCACTCAAACGGCTATACAGTTAGCTGGCAAATAGCTCGTGCTGTGTGCAGGCCAAATTGTTCCTCTGAGCTTTTAGCAAATCTCCACTGGGGTTATAGGAAGAGCAAAGAGCTGGACAAGCGTGCAAAGGCTTTTGCCAGCCTCTCTGGTGTCTAAGCCAGACTCTGCAGCTGCAACAAGCAGTACTACGATTTTGACCATCCTTCTGGTCAAAATGTGCACAGGCAAAATGTGCACAG
>NW_011889017.1:1946485-1954419 GCF_000151845.1 Pteropus vampyrus
TATTGCTTGATTCTGGAATGATGATTTCTTCTAAAGGCATCAGCGACCTGGTTAAGTGCTCTTTGAGGAAGACTACCCTATTCAAATTGCCAATAGAAAATCACCCATAATCATGATACGCCGTCAAGAAAACCCATTTTCTTCACAGTATGTGAACTTAGATGCAATCTTACAATACAAATTGGGCAGATGATGTATTCATCATTAGCAGTTTTAAAACACAGAAAGCACTTAGGAGATCACAGGTGAGCTTTCTTAGTGCTGAGTATTTTTCTCACAGTTGTACTAGTTCGTTGTAAAAATAAACTGACAAGCTATACATTACGCAACATAAACATTTATGCCCAAAATAACACATTATCAGGAATTAAAAGTTTTTCATGGTTACAAAATGAAGAGACAGAGCAAGAACTTTCAAAGTTGTCCTTCTTTCCAAATCACTCAGCCAGTTCTGGCACTTACTGGTGAAAAAAAAAAAAAAATACCTGTTTTATTTTTAGAAACGCAGAAATATGGTTCTAGACTTGGGACTCCAACCACTGGGATTCCATGGATTGTAGGTTTAATGAGAAGTGTACGTCAGGAGTGCAGAAACAGCATGTGAATAAATGTGGAAGGGATTATTTCGAGCTCTAGAGGATATGATAAAATAGTAAATGGATTAAAGAAAATTAAGCTCTACAGTTTGGCACACCCTAGGAACAGCAGCATGCAGAGAATCTACCAGAAAAAAACAGATGCTGATATGGCCAGAGCCCTCGGCATAGGATTTGACACGGAATGCCGCTCCTTCTCCCAGAGGCCTGTGACAGCTGAGAAAGAAAAACATTCTCAGACCAAAACTTGATCAAATGTAAAGCTTACTCAAACTGCAAACAGCTGGCTAAATAAATTAATGAACATTGGATTGTGTCCCCAGATAACCTGAGATAGGAAGGAAATGCGAAAGGCACATCAACATAAAAGCTTTCTAATGCATTTGGTGGAGTATTTTTAGGACTTAGTTAATACTGGCAATATCATTATGAGACCTACTACAGATAAGATTTTATAATTCTCATTTTAATCATGGAATGCATGGAGGCAAAGAGCCAGATCAGCTGATTTCTACAAGTTTCTCATTGAGTCAGCTCTAAAGCCAAAAATAGAAATGAGGTCAGCCTACACCACAGCCCTGGGTTTTTTCTGGGTCACTAGAGCAAGCTGGTTCCCAGCAAAATATTAAACAATTCACTAACATTAAGTTAGCCCCTTTTATGTCCATTTCACAGATAGAGAAATTAGGATTCTGATGCTTAACTGACTTGTCACATGTCACTTGGTGACCCCTTTGTGCTCCTGGGAACAGAATATAGAAATCTGAATTCCCAGTCCTTGCCTCACCACAAGAACACGTTCTTTCCCACGTCATTGGAATACTTAAGCAATCCTTATATCCCGAGAGTTTTGAAATTAAGTAGCTAAAAAGGAAGTGACTCCTTCGTTGACAGAGTTCTTGCCATTGCCCATATTTTTTTAACTTTCCTAATCTTTTGTTCAGACATAAGTGCACATGAATAACCTAGTGTCCCACACCCTGTCAAGGTTACTATGGGCGCCAGAGCAGAGCAAACAGACAGAATAAGCACTCAAACGGCTATACAGTTAGCTGGCAAATAGCTCGTGCTGTGTGCAGGCCAAATTGTTCCTCTGAGCTTTTAGCAAATCTCCACTGGGGTTATAGGAAGAGCAAAGAGCTGGACAAGCGTGCAAAGGCTTTTGCCAGCCTCTCTGGTGTCTAAGCCAGACTCTGCAGCTGCAACAAGCAGTACTACGATTTTGACCATCCTTCTGGTCAAAATGTGCACAGGCAAAATGTGCACAGGCAAAATGTGCACAGTTAAAATAACTGAGAAATAAGACCCCTTAGCCATTTATTTCCAAAGGACATGGCAGCCACATAATTCATGTCTGAAAGAAATGAAACGCACAACCACTGTTATCACAGCAATGAAAATTTTAAATGAAGTAAAGAAGAGAGAAGCTTGTAAATATTGCACAGTTTTGATGCAACTGCATTTCATAGTTTTATTCTTGAACATCAGTGCAATGTATTGGACAATAAAAAAAGTAATTTTATATACCAACGACAGAAGAGATTACCGCTTATGCTCGAAAGGTGAAATTCAGAATTTGAGGAAGAAAAACAAGATGCCATCATCTATAAAGATGAAAAAATACAGCCATGGAGAATAATCTTGGCATCAAAATTAGCCATTCTAAATTAGGCATGAAAGAGACTTTCACACATGGAGCAACTTAAAAATATATTATCTAAAGCAAAGACATACTTTTGAAAATCCATAAAATATGGAAAAAAGGGTTCTATTATAACACCCAATTATTTCCCTTCCTTTTAAAATGCTCACGGAAGCAAGTTCATGATGGAAATCAAATGATAGACTATATCCCCCATCTGAAGTTAGAAAGCCAAATCCAAATAAGCTCCCAGGATGGCTGAAGTTGAAATATTATGAAGCTTCTAATTTTGAAGGATAATATAAATGCCTACAACAAAAACTGAAGTTAACACAAAATATATCTAGAATAAGCAGTCATCGAAAATCTTACTATCAGAGGCCATGTTATGCCTATTTCAGTGGTTAGCATGAGATCACAATCTTTCAGTTAAATTTTTAATTTTTCATATTTAAAATAGTATGATCATGAATCTTTACAATGGACTGAAACACAAGTAAAAATGTTGTCAGAGCTTTGGGTTTACTCTCACAGGCAGACTGTTCACGGGTAGAGTCAGCTACTTGGGCGTGGGCTCATGCATTAGAAAACAGAACAAACCTAGCGAGTGATGTTAATTAAACAGATTTTTGTCGTTGGGTTTCCATATTTTAGAAGTACTTTAAAGGAAGAGATATTGTTTTATTAATTCACAGAATGCGACGCAAACTTTGAATTCAATAGAAGTTGGTGAATGGATAATGAACCAACCAAGAGCATAATATGACACTTAGCATGAAGTAGGATTCTACCTATGTATCCTAAACACTTTAGAACATAGTACAATACGGTTACTAGGCACGATGGGATGCCAGACCTTCTTTTCCCAGTCTAACGCCCAGTGGGCACCATTCAAGACTGGTTAACATATGCACCTCTGGCCAAAGAAGCAAGAGGGAGAGAAAGCCATGGTCAGGACATGACACTGGATCAGCTGTTCCTGTCATCTGGTGCCTCGAGATTTCAATTTCCAAACAAGGCTGCAAATAATTGAGGGAATGAAAGCATTTACATTTGGAGCCAGAGCTCACCAAGCATTCAGTGATGAGGAAACGATTTCAAATGACGGGTCACAGTCAATGGGAGATTGCGGAACTCAGCCAAAAATTCCACAAGTCCAATTCCTTGAGCCCAACGACAATCAGACATCTGCGCAACCACTTCCTGAATACCAGTCCTGCTGGGAAAGTGGTGGGAAGGCTGTAGTCAGTGTCACGGGGTCATGGAAAAACTCTGAGACGAGGCCCCATTGGGAGCTTCATCCACGCCACGAAGCTTAACATTAGGGCAGAGATATTGTCATTAATGCCGAGGAGAGGAGGGGAGAGGAAATACACAACTAAAAGCCTGAAAGGTCCAGTTTTCCTCAGGGGAAAACATGAATACTGATTCTCCTTTGCACTACGAGATATATAACTGGATTCTTAAAAGAATGTGTGTATGTTAACTTAAAGTATACTACATTTCTTTAGTGAATTCAATGTAATCTGAAGATCGTTTCATGTAACCACTCTATAATGACTATTGTTTCTTTCATTTAACAGTTTAATGTTAAAGCAGGAAAGAGTAGGATAATAATGTACAAAAAGCCTGGCTACCTATCTTCATCTTCTTCCCCAAACTCTCATTTTCACTCTCAAGCCCCGGTGATGTTCAGCTTGAGATAGTCATATTAAGAATTTTTAACTAGTGGCTCTCCATTAAATATGTGGGTATATGTTAAGAGCTTCAGCAACTGTATATGGAAGGAGAGAAAAGATGAGCATCTAAGGACATTCACATGGAAAAAAGGGTTCTATTATAACACCCAATTATTTCCCTTCCTTTTAAAATGCTCGAAATGAGGACATTCACGTCTTTACAAATTCAAAGGATGAGAAGAATCAGAAAGGTATTAAAAAGGAAAAAATAAACTCCCTAATTTTCGTGTACTATAAGATCTATTCTCTTTCTAGGAGCTTTCTGGACCCAACCTGCCTCCTTTAAACCGCAGATGTTGGTTTGGCAAGCAGATCCCACCAAGTCTCTCATCACAAGTACCTCAGTAGTCCTCCCTTTGACCATCATCAGGCTTGTTTGAGACTTGCTCCTGAGACCTCTGAAGCTGCAGACGAACGGGTTTGTATGAAGAAAGGAACAGACATAAGTGCTGAGATTTGGGGATGGGAGCTGGGCTGGATGTATAGGAAGGAAACAGAAGGCCTTCCTCTCCCTGCCCAAGCCTGGACTGCAGCTTTTACGCTGCACTTTCTGCCTTAGAGTTCTTGAGTGGAAAATCCCAAGCCCTACAGATTAGATCCATCTCATGGATAAGGTCCACCAATGTCCAGCTGGTGGTTCATCAGCTTCAGACTGACCGCGAGATACAGCACAATTCTGTGTTTGGAGATACAAAACTCTCTCCAAATGTCCAAGTTCAAGATTAGACTTCTGTCACAAAAAATCCTGATATCAAAACATTATTTGAGCCCATGATGTTTTCTGGCACAATTCTAGTAATTTCAGCATTGTGAATCCAGTTGGTAAAGCTAAATGCTCAAATCATATATAATAAAAAACTAGCAGAGTGATGGTTACAGAGGAAAGGCACAATATATATTCTTTGATTAATCAACATTTGCAAACAAAACTGGAGATACTTTCTGATCTATAAAAATCCACTTTGCACACCACCTTATGAAAAAAATGAATTATAAAGAGTTCTTCACAAAAATATTTTCTAAAGAACTATCATTCAGCAAAAGAATAACTCGGAAGAGCCATTAAGTGCCGTCTCAATATAAACAATTTAAAACTCTTCCCCTAAACTCATCTAAAAGCAAACAAACTGTCCAACTTCACTGATCCAGTAAAAACTTTCTAAAATGATAAGCAAACAAGTGCTGACAAATTGTTGGCAGCAACAACATTTAAAATTTTCCAAAAGTCCTTAGGACTTATAAAAGTTCCAGACATTTCTCCGTATTAAGAGCCTAGTATCACTGATGAAAGACACACTTTAAAGCTATAAGCAATAGCAAGGGTCTTTAGCAGCAAATGTTTTTCTCAATAATTTGTCTCTTAAGCTCTGAAAAAAACAGAGTAAAATGCTTTCGTTAATTCTTACTCCAAAGCAGTAATCTGTTTAAAACATTTTAAGTATAAATATTTTAAGTCACTCCCCTGAAGTAGTCAGCTTCCCAAATTAGCAAGAAGAGAAACATTATGATAATGTTTTTCCAAAGTCTTTTGGGTGTATTCAATCAAATCCTTTGTGTACATTTCCTGATACAGTTGATCTTTAACCAATAGCTTATTTCCATTTTCCCAACAAATTTCAATGAAATGTAGTATGTTCTTTGGGAAACACTTGTATTTCCTGGCCTCATGCTCTATTAACACATTCAAATTTCAATATGAAGGTTCAAAATTCCTTTTCTTGAAAATTAATTAATTAACTTATTTATTTATTTATTTTTATGGTGATATTGGTTAATGAAATCCAATAAGTTTCAGCTGTACACTTTAACAGTAAGGCATATATATGTTTACACTGTGTGTTCACCTCCCACAGTTAGACTTCTTTCTGTCACCACATATTTGACCCCCTTTACCCTCTCTACCTCCCCTCCTTCCTCTCCCCTCTACCCTCTGGTAACCACTAGTCTATTGTCCATGACCATGAGTCTCTGTTTGTTTGTCCTGTTCATTTGCTGCTTTTAGGTTTATATCCCACATATAAGCGATATCATGTGATTTTCAAAATTGATGGATTTTCCTGTAAACCCCTCACCCTATAGCCCTCCATCTGCATCCGTTTTCTTCTCCATTTCAGCCTAAGAGCTGGCTTTCAACAACCTCCCGGATCCAAACAGTGTCTCCAACCTCTGGGCATCCCACAGCCCATTAGAGACGGTTGCTTCCACCCGATGATATTCATACCCGACTCCTACTATCCCCTAGCATCCTGGACACATGCATGGAATCTGTCAGCTAAACATGCCTTCTTGGGGGGAAGAACTCCTAGACACAGAATGATTTGAAGAAAACTATTATACCTGATCTTGTTAAAGTAAAAGGCAATAATGGTTGAATGAACTTCAGGAATGCCTTGTGGAAGGAAAGTTCCCATGAGGCTCTGGTTTTCTGCCACTAGAGGGCGCTATGGGACTACACCTTCCCCCCGGCAAATTAAAACTCCCTCAGTAAAACGTGAAGAAGTATCCAGCTTTCTAAAAAATATATATTCATTATATTGACATATTAATATTAAATAACCAGTGAGATTGAAGATATTAGCATGGGAATAGTTTGGATAAATCAGTTTGATAAGGCTTAAAAGAACTTAAGGAAAGGAAGAATTTTAATTAGAATTTAAAATGTAATTAAAATTAAATATAAAACTAGTAACCTGAATGTTGAGGCTATTAAGTGGCTGGTAAATGCTATGACCCTAGAAATAGTTCGAATTGTGGATATTTTTCAGATTGCTTTTCCATCCATTTTATAAACTGAGAATATTTGAATCTAACAATACAGAAAAAGAAGATAAATGACTGCATAGAAATAGTATATGCTGAAAAATTAAATCCTACAAAACATGCATGAAACGGGTCCAAATATGATAGCAGGCAGGTCTCTAAGAAACTATTACTAAACATTTAATTGCCAATAAAATTTATTTAAAGGCTTTTCTTTAGTCCCTTCCACTATAAATTTATAAGGAAAATATACTTTAAGTAATTTAATCCATTACCTTAATTTTGCCATTTGTGAAGGGAAAAAATCCATTCAATTTTTAATGGCTTCAAAAAAGGGTGATAATATAATCTCTCTTGCTAAAAACTTAATTTATCAACATGGAGCACCCCTGAAAATTAAAATCGTGAATGCTTCTCCCTAAACCTATTACCTTACATTCTACTTCTCATATATAGACACAAATCCTTTTAAAGGAGAAAAACAATATAAACATAAAAAGGTGCTACACTGTAGCCTGGAACCTTATACTCACGGCGCCTCCAGAAGGTTGTGCATGTTGCACACTGCGGTGAGTAGAGGGCAACTCTAGCTGCAGCTTGGCGTTGGCCCAGCAGGGGGCGTCTTGTCTAATACACACAGAGCTGAACAAATCCCAGTGGTAGCAAAACCATCTATCTAGAAATAGACCGTTCATGAATGAATGTTTATCAAGTTGTACTGGGGGCACTGAAAGGGAATGATAATGCCTAAGTCGCTGAGAACCTGCATGTAAAATTGCACCTTTATCCACCAACACAAGAGTCTTTTAAAAAAATTCCATGAGATTTATCAAAATTCTGTCATGACTTAAAGATTTGGGGGAACAAGGGAAATTGCAGAAAGATAAATAATTGACAACAAAATAACGAGATTATCTACTTTCTGAGTTTGAACAAGAAAAATACATCTCAAAAAAAAAAAAAAAAAACCTTTACTCTACTTTTACTATCTCCACACCAGCAACCTTTGAGACGTAAAGATGTATTCTATGTTATCAGCAATTTTAAAAAATGCTAATTAATGCACGACACCTAAATAGCCCTTGGAGGGTTTTCACGTTGTCAGAATTGAGGATGTTATTAACTTGAACTTGAAAATGTATGTGGGTGTGCGACAGGGTTCTGGAAGTGCGTGCATCCTGAACAAAATTAGGACAC
>NW_011889017.1:1954849-1964647 GCF_000151845.1 Pteropus vampyrus
ACTTAGTGAACAGAGCTTTGGGGAATCTTCCTACTTTCTCATTTCTGACTGCATTGATAATGCCGCATGATGGGAAAAGAATCTTAGCCTAAGAACCAAAAGCTCCAGCATCAATCACTTAGACCCTCTGAAAATCAGGTTTGCCATCTATAAGATGGGAGTACTCCACCTTCCCCACCACCCTGACAGGATTCTTTGAAGGGTCAAATCTGATCTAGTACTCAGAGTTCCTTTGCATTGCATGAAACACTAAACAAATATTATAAACTAAATTGTCCTGACTTTAGTTTATTTAAGCACATATATTTTGCATTTGTTATCACGATGTCTATGTCTATCAAGTCAACTGCATTTCCTATAAGCCACAGAATATTTTAAAAGAGAATGGAAATGCAGTATCATCTTTTTACTCTTCCCCACTGGTCATGACCCATGAATTATCTCATTCTTGTTTTTGTGGCTAAATTTGACATAAGAAAATAAGAATTTCTTGGGTATTTAAAAAATCCGACAGTTTTAAGAAATTCCTCCTTTATCTTGTGCACAAGATTTTTTTGTTTTTTCCCTTAATGAATACTTCCGGTATTCATATTGTTTTCAAGCACAGAACGTTCTGACAATGCTCCCATGTCAGCCCGAGTTTCTGTAAGTCTACCACGTTCCCAACTCGTGCACTTGCGTGAGGTTCCAGGACCCTTCTTTTTTAGCCCACAAGTACCTGATAATACACACATGTTCTGATATCCCCAAATTACTTCCTTTCCTCCAACCAAGCTACTTGGCTATCTCAAATAACTAATAACATTTTTCCCCAGCATGCTTCGATAATTTCAAGACTTCATTAATCGTGCTCAGAATCTAGAGGATAGGGCCAGTTCCAAGGATGTTAAAACATGGCAAATCGATTTTGCCCACAGAATACAATACAGTACTGGTAGAGCCTGAGGTTTTACAGAACCCACTATTAGCTTAACGTCATTCATTTGAAAAGGCTATGGTCAGATCATTCTGAATTAATAACTGAATTTCAATCTATTTTCAGTAAACACCATTCATTCTTTTAAAACATATTCAGACACTCAAAGGAAGAAATTGAGCAAGATGTTGCAGGAGTGTTTTCAGCCAAGGTTTTTGTTTTAAAACTGAATAGATAAGAAAAGCATATAATTACACAAGCAATACAAAATAATGGTGCATAATCAACACAATAAATAGCTACTTAAATACTTAAAAGTAGCCCTTTCTTAGCAGGTATATTTCCTTCATCTCAATGTTATTAACAAAATTGGCAAGCTTGTTTGCAAAAGGTAATGTGGAAATATATTGCTTTTAATTTCCTGGGTATGGCCAAATTATTAAAACGTTTAAATCAACAAGATCCTCTCTAATGACATTTTTACTATATTTTGTAGAAATTTTAAAGGTTCAATTTACAAGATAGTTTCTTGTTTTTCTTTTATTCTTTAACTACTTAATGCCAATAGACTAAAAAATTATGCTCTTTGGCTAAGAAGCTAAGATGAAGAGTCAAATTGCTTTACAGTTTGTAAATTAGGAGATAACATTCTCATAAAAAAAATAGGTTAGATTGAAGAGTTTAAAATGTTTGACATTTTCCTATGTATTCTGTATTTAAATTAATATAAAAAAAAAATCAGAGGAGAGGTGACCCAACGTGTGTGTTAGAGAGACACAGAAAGAGAGAGAGGGAGGATGCACTGAGAGAAAGATCAGGCCACAGCTGCTGCCATGTTCCCTTGCTCCTCCCCGCTCTGGGGTCTGTGGCATCAGACACAATGACCTCAATGACCTCGGCAATTTCTCTTTGTCAAGAGGTGGCTGACCAGTCGAGTACCCTGAAGTGGCCTACCCTTTTCTCCTGCCCCATACATAAAATTGTTAATTTTGTAAAATTCCTGAGCTTCCACAAAAACTTCAAACCAAAGAGAGCCCACTAGGCACCTCTGAAAGAATAAACAGTTTCCCAAATTCAGTGCTTCTCCATAGGAGGAACAAGCACCTTCTGTGAAGAAATAGATGAAACACTATAGTTGATCCTTTAGGTCCAGAATTTCGGCATGGCAAATGCAATAATGACAGGGAGCCAGTCCTCTGTCAGGGCTCATGAGGAGCCACAGAGTCCTGCTCGGTGGAAGATTAAAGCCAGAGCTCACCCTCACCTTCCCAGTGCCCTAAGTATACTCCAAGTGCAGAGCCACACCGAGCCCCCAAGGCCTTCTGGGGCACAATCATCTAAAGTCACCCACCATATAAGGGGTATAGCATGCCAGGAAAACATGACATGGCATAAATAAGGAAACAGACATTGCTCCTTGTAGATCTAAACAATCACCAAATTAATAATTGTAATTATTAATGTAATAATCGCTGAGTAAATGGCAAATGATTTGCTTCTGAAATAAGATTACCTACGCTCTTCTAGAACTTATACTTAACAATGTACTCAAACACAGGAAACACCTCAGAAAAGAAGTGCCTGTGTCAGAAACAAAATATTTGACAGGATAAAAAATGACATGTGTATGTTCTTATCTGTCACTGGGTAAAGCAAATTGCTTTTGAAAAATTGAATTTGAAACTATGCTCACTGAGTAGATTACTTTGTTTGAAGCGTCACTTGACATGGAGAATACATTTTAAATTCATACCATGTAGACACCTGTTTTACTACTTGCTACATTTCATGTCTCTCCACGAGACAGAGTCTTGAAGAGAATATGTCCCCAGAGTATGAACAACTCTCAAACTGGGGAACTTTATTTTTAAATATTTGAAAGGTAGGCACTTCGGGTTAAGAACATAACTTCATAGAAGCAAGCAAGTGAGATATGAAAGGAAAGGGTTATTCCCACAAATATTTTCATAATTATAATCTATTTCTCCCATTCAGTTCTTGGTATTTACCCAATAGTAAGACCAAATAAATGACTTCTGACCAATTTTTGCTAGGCTAGGGGCAAGCATCAGAGCTACTGTTTCAGAAAGTCAGACTTGATTTAAGTAGTTATTTGACACTAGCACTGACCTCCCAGCTCCAAGGAAATTTTCAGAAATATGAAGAACTGAATAGATCAGCAAATGGAAAAAACAAAGACAGCGAGGCAAGAATAACAAAAGTTCTCAGCCATAATTGCTTCGACTCAGGTATCGTGTGAGTTCTCAAAACAGAAAAAGGGGAGAAAGACCAGATGGCAATTCAAACTCAGGAAACTTTAGTTTTCTTATCAGCAGGCTTGAAAAACTAGTGATGAAGGCACATTGGGTAAAGGCTGCTGAATCACTGTTCCTCTTTTTCTCAGCATACATCACTGAAAAAGTATTCAACACTGAGGAAATGTCTACTTGTAAAGTAATAACCCATTATGGGCCTGACTTCCTTCACTTTGGATTAATGGAGCATTCTGACATTTATTGCATATCGAAATTCCTTCTGGTAAAATAACATTTGACTCTACAAATGTCAGTAATGACAAGCACTAAAATACCTCGGCATTTACAGGAAGACCTGAAATCAGGGGATAGCAAGCGTTTAGATTCGGAAGGGTTTTTAGAGCTCGGAGTCCTAGTCTTTCCTGAGGGAGATTTTCAACTTTAAATCACAATGTCTAGACTTTTTTTCAGATTGAGAAATACACATATAATCACGAGGAAACGAATAAACACAGCTGCCATATATCTTCATCCTTAGAGGACAAGTCTCTGTGAGGCGTGTCCTACATCCCAGGAAGCAGTACCAGATAAATCCCACTCTAACATAAACTCTCCGGCTCCCTGGGCCCCCTAACGCTGCTCTACCTGTTCCCGACCCAGACTGCTGCCTCTGTAAAAGACCACAAGTGCTTCCCACCTTCAAGTGGCTGCTGGCCCTCGCCCAGCTGGCTCTGATTTCACCCTCCCCACTTGGTTCCCCATTCTCCCTGCCCACCTCCCACAGCACCACATCCACAGCAGCTATCTCCAAAACTGCTGATCCAGAAAAAAGGGAGGGAAAAAAAAACCCATGCTTGAAGCTAGTGGCAGGGAGCGTTCCTAGCAGACAGCAAGGTAAGGGGTATGGGGTGTCTAGGGAAAGAAGTGTGTGCGTGTCCATGTGTGTGCGAGCGTGTATGCATGCAGGGGCGTGCACGCACATGAGATACAGAGAATGTGTATCACAAGAGGTCTGCCATGCGGCACTGGAAAGTAAAATACATTTACCAGTCCACGTGAGCAGAGAAGAATGAAAACTGGATCACTAACGGGAAAGGATTAGAGATTTGGGGCAGGAGGAGGATAAAGAGCCAAATTTTTTAAAAAAAGAAAAGAAAGAGGAAAGGGGCACAGAGTGGACCACAGAGCAAAGAGTATGAAATCCCCCCACCCCAGGTCAACACTAAGGGCATTGTTGTGTCTTCAGAACCCTCTGCGGAAGCCAGACACCCCTTTGAGGCAGTGATGGCGTTCCACACTGAGAGATGGCCTTTAGCTCCTGTCCTCATGGCCCTGGACTCGCAAAGGCCCAAGAGACTGAATTACTCAGTAGAGACCAGCAATCTAATGTCTATTGAAAGCACCAACCAACCAACCAACAAACAAAAAACATCACTCTTCTTCATGACTGTCAATCATACCTTAGAATGTTCTTAGCTTTTGCTGAAAGTTTTTCCCCCGACCATAGGTTACTTTCATCTTGGCAGACAAGGACCTCAATTAGAGGTCAGATCATCATCTCTTGCAAAGAACTGTGTGCCCCACATCCAGAGGGGATGCCAGGATGCCCACCCTTGGCCTTCTTGAGACAGCGGGGTCACCACCTTCTAAGATGCCTCCAGGGAGCAGCCGGTGTGGTCTAGAGTCGGATGAGACGGCAGTGCTCTTTACCAAATGCCTCTGGGTTTGGGGTGAGACCCCAAAGCTCTGGTGCTCAGCTCCTTATTGGGGAGAGACGGGACTGAATACTCACCACCCACATCAGCCAGGGTGGGAGGGTTTCTACAGCAATGTTTATGAAATGCCATGAAACAGGAAAAAAAGGTGCTACGTACGTCCTGATATAAAACAAAAGATAGCATTCCCTCGCCTCCAAGGTTAAGAGGCAGACAGTCTGGGAACAAGACTCACCTACGTATCTCCCCCATCTAGCCCGCGAAATGCCAGTCAGATCCAAGAGAAGAGCCCTCACTTAAGAAAACAGCAATGCTTGGGAGCTTGCAGAAAGACACACATTCTGCTTTTTGTTAACTTCACTTTCATAAAATTATACCTTTTAATGACCTGAGATCTCGTATGTGAAAATGAGAAGATGAGTTTAAGGTGAAGGAACACAGTTGCCCATGGAAATTTCCCATAGTGTCCAATTTTCCACCCCAAGTCAGGGAAACAAAATTGGGGGGCCTACCTCAGGTGCCCTGAGCATGCTGCCTGGATTGTAGGTGCCTGCTAGTGAAAAGTGCAGCTCGCCTTTCCCGGACCCAGGACCCCGGGTCCACTCTGGGCCCTGCGGGGCTCACTCTCAGGGCACTGCCTTCACTTTCTCCCTCAGAGCTCATAGCACGGTGTTCAGTTTGGGAGGGTTATTGGTTTTCCTCTGCCATAGGACTGTAAGAGCTCCACGGACAGGTGTCACACCTGTCTGGCTAACAACTGCCTAAGTCCATGGGCATATCACAGAGCAGAGATCAATGAGACCCACGGAGTGAAGCGGGGATGGAGGGTCGGGGGCGGGATGGTAGACATAGGTAGTTCACTGGATCTGCTACAGATAGATTTAATTCCTTTATAAAAGTTCTAGGGAAAACAATTTCAAAATGAAGCATTTAGTTAGAGACCTCAGAATTCACATCAGCTTAAAGCCCTGGACTTCTTATCTAGAATCTGAGAAGTAACATATGGCTCTAATGTGCTACAATGCGACATCCATTAAAAATTGTTGGGACAAATCCTCAAGATCTAACAAGGCATGCATAAGAGATTCATGTCTATCATTCATCTCTTTGTGGTTTGGTCTGTAAGTATGATCTGCACAACATCATACTAATAAAGGAGAAGCCCTACTGGAAGACTTCAAAGCAATCCTTCACCACAGCAGTTTAGAGATCAGCCTAGAATCGATAGTTAGTGCCTCGTCCTGGATTCTCACATGCAGAAATCTAGACTCAAATGAATTTGGGGCCAGATAAACATTATATTTTTACAAAACTACCAATGGAGGCTTAGCCATATGAACACGGTTTTGGGGAATATCTTTAACATTTCTAGTGAATTTGCCAAAGGGAAAAGAAGACAAAGGGGCACCACTTCCCCACAGCCATCTGGTTTGCTCCTTACCTCTGACTAATTCTTCCTTTGTTTAATTGCACATTGTGCTAAACCACTTCACAAGCATGAGGGTTCTGCTAATATCATTTCTACGGCTGCAGCTCTCCACGCCCACACTCCATAATTATCTCGCATCATTACGTGCTGTCTGGAAACATATTTTGAATGCCCATGATATTCTACCAACAAACAGGAGGAAAGTCCAACTGCCCAGTTTTCATTTGTCAGGATTATTTTTTCCATTAATTCTTCGATCTTGAATTAAAACATACAGTACAGAAAGCATTTTGATGGTTGTCAGACTGGGGTGAGAGATAGGTAAAGGGGGAGGGGATTAATACGTACAAATTGGTAGTTACAAAATAGTCATGGGGATGTAGAGTATAGCACGGGGAATATAGTCAGTAGTATTGTAATAACTATGTATGGTGGCAGATGAGTGCTGGATTGATTGGGGTGATCACTTCATAAGTTATATGAATGTCTGATCACTGTGTTGTACACCTGTAACTAATATAATATTGTATGTCAACTATAATTCAAAAAATAAAAATATTTTTAAAAAAAACATGCAGTCTAATTTTGCTCCTTCTAAAAGAAAGCTATATTCCTGCCAGGCAATGTTTTGTCGGGATCATATTTAGAAAAAGTAATTTTTTCCATTAATGGTCAGACTAGGACAGTCAGGGCCTGGCATCACTGACGCAGCGTGCACGCCATGAGGTGTTCTGGGCTTTAAAAGTCACAGGACGTGATGCTCTACTCAAGACATTTAATTTTCTACTCATCCTAAATGCGGAAACAAAATCCACTCTATTTTTAAAGCTGCTCTAGAGGAGGTACGTTCCAAATATAGTTGCAAATCAAAAAAGTAGATTTTTATAATTATAATCTATCATAGGTTTAACAGGTCTCAGAAGTACATGACAAGGAGCAGATTCTATGCAATGGAGAGAAATAAGGACCCAACATGGAAACTGGGGGAACAGAGCTCACTGTTCCTTCTGCGGATGGGAGAGCGTATATTTCAGCAACGTCTGATGGTGGGCCGTGCATAAGAAGATAAATTTGCTTAACATAAATCTGTTTTTAGTGGCTTCTCTATGGTAAATTGTTGATATTTTATCCTTAGATTCAAGCATTTTTTTTAATTCTTTGTTTTCAAAGAAACGTCAAAAAGACAAAAAAGTAGGTGAATGTGGGAACCCATATTGATTCTCACGATGACTCTGCCAGATGATGATTCATGTGCAATATGTGGAAATAGGAAATAGGAGACATCTGGAAAACATCTTGGCATTACAAGACACCAAAAAAAAAAAAAAAAAAAAAAACAGAAAAGGAAAAGAATGTGTATTCACCCAAATAACCAGCTAATATGCCACTGGATCCTGCAGTGAATACTGGTGGCCCCCAAAGTGACTAAAGTAGACTCTCCAGAGGTTGAAATCCATGATAAGGCAAAAATTAGGTGACATTTCTCAGAGGTTCCCCTTTAAGTAATATCTAGAACAAGAAAAGTTGTCTGAGGGAGGAGAGGTGTTTGGACAACGCTTGTAACTATATGTATGTCAGGAAAAGCAGTTAACGAAAGCCTGCAAAGGTGTTTGGAATGTTAGGGACGTGGATAAAGGGAACATTGGTTTTCCCTACATTTTAAGGGATACTAATTCTGGAAACAGGAGATAAAATCACAAGGTTGACTAGAAATTGGATGATGTTTCCAGACAGACCTCCCAAGTGAGTACATCTCATTTTTCCTCTACCAAATGCATCCAAAAGCTACAAACACACTTCCTAACAATGGTGCTGTGATTCTAAAGACATACTAACATCTCTTTAATTTAGGTTCTGGAAGAGCTTCTGTCACAGGTGGAGCAAGTCCATATTTCTGGCATTCCGGTCTTTATTTGTGAATTGAGAAGTCTTAGCTGCATAGTCTGTGCTATATCTTCATGGCTAAGAATCCATCCAGGGCTGGACCACTAAGAAAACTCTTTTTTCATATTTATCACAACTTTTAAATTCAACTACCGCTAAAATTACAGGTACACATATATGACATTTTAAATGTCCTAAGTGCTTTTACATACAAGACCTTCCACTTGATCCTTTTAGCAACACTGTGAAAGTTGAGTGCCAAATGTCATTTCCCTTTTTCGCAGGATGACTTGGTCAAAATGACTTAATGAAACACATTCAGCTAGCAGATAGTGGAACTCACACTAGAATCAAGGCTTATATTTAATGAAACACTTTTTCCTAAAGTCTGTTCCTTGATTTGAGAAATATAAGGTGCCTATGATGAAATAAGTTTGGGGAACTGTATATGACATGCCGCCCCTTGAAGGTTTAGAAGCTTATAAAAGGCTCTGAGGTCTCCTAGAGTGGAAACAACCAACATTGACTTAACTGTAACTCCGTGTTCCCCAAATTTACTTGTCCTTGGAACACTCTTCCATGTTCATTCCCAGAGGAGACATCTATTAAAATCCTCAAAGTGGTCTGAGGATCATATTTTGGAAAAGGCTGAACTAGATGCAATTGCCTTTCGTGAATGCTAAAAACACTTAAAAAAATAAAGATACCTAATCGGTCTCAAAAATATTATAAGTAATTTCAGACATTAGATTCACTAACTAAACAAATCTTAATTTTATTAAATGCGCCTCCTAATATTTTATATTAAGTAGCACTTTTTAATGCACTTTGACTTTAAATATTTCACATCTTGGAAGTAAGAAAATGGAATTTCTTTTGAAATATCCCAGATTTTGAAATTCTCACTAATTCAAATGTGGTACAGTGCCTCTTACAGAGGAAATGCTTAATAAATAAACTGTTATTTTAATAATGCATTATTAATCAAATCAGTTAATTTACCCAAAGTTTCAGAGTCTACACAAAAATATTTACTTTCATTTACTTGAGAAAAAAAATTAAATATCCAGGAAGCAATATAACAGTTTTAACAGAACAAAAGTTAATATAATTTAGTTTATGGGGGGAAATTTTTTAAGATTATGAAAAAAAATAATAGAAAGATAATCTTGTTCTTTAATCATCCCAGAGGACCCAAATCTATTCTAGACAGATGCTAAGAATAATTAGGAATGAAAGATAGTAACTAGTTGGTATACGAAGTATAACATACAATGTACTCTAATCTTGTTGATGACTATAGTCTTTGACTATGTCCAGAATGGATAAGATGTATTACCATATTCCCCTCCTGGGAAATCAAGGAGACATGCCTATTAAGTAACAAAGGTTACTCTTTTTTACCCAGAGTGAGGAATTTCCTACAGGATAGAGTATATGCCAGGATTTCCGAAGGAAAGGGGTGGAGGAGGCCCAATCCTCACTATGTACGTGTTTGTGCATCTCTTGACACAGGCCTAAGAAAGCTTCACCTCAATATGCCCTCCCCTCAAGGTTTTATTCTGAATGCTGTGTAGAATAAACATCCCTGAATGTAAT
>NW_011889017.1:1965317-1968358 GCF_000151845.1 Pteropus vampyrus
TTCTTCCATGATTTCTAGGGCCAGAAACAGAATCACTTCCAGATTGGCCAGATTTCTCCAACTCTTTCGAATCAGTTATAGTACAGGTTTTAGGCAAAAAGACAGAAATTCCATTTTCAAAGCTCTCTGCCTTAAATATATCTGGGATTACACGATCTGATGACTATATATATCACTGCTGTGCAGACCCACTATGTAGAGAGAGACTGTGATTTATAAACTATCTAATTAGTAATAAGAAGATGACGTGTTTCTTCTCCACGTTGTTGGCAAGGAGCTGGATAACAGCAGGTTAAAGTATTCTGAGAAGTTATGAGATATGCACGCAGTTTCCACTATTCATTAGAATTATTATAATTCTGGTTAATTAAGATTCTCTGCTCTTCCGAGACTACGGCTTGGGAATGTCCCTTTTCAAGAGTCACTACATTAGGAACTATCAAACTTTTTTATGATAGCATTTGTCAAATGGCCACAGCACTGTTTTCTCTGATTAGTGTAGTTAAAGTCAGCAAATGTCTTTATGCATATGAGTGACAGATGTCCTTATTCTATATACAAGCAAGTTTAGTGAATTAGTGAACACATAATTTGCCTGGATTCTACTCATCTAGGAAGCCATCCCTTTAGTTATGATTCTAGGCCACAGGGATCACTCCCTTCTTAGAACGACTATAGTATTTGTTTTCTGTATTGTTTCTCCTAGAACTTGATAATTCACTCTTCACTTATTATTTATTTCATGTGCATATGTCTTACCTCTTTAGTTTAACTTGAAGTTCCTTTTTTTGGACACTACAGGGTCATAATGTATAATACTTTACATAAATGTGGGCTCCCAGTGTTAAAATATTTGAAAGACTTCTTGTGCAAACTCCTTATCGGCAAAATCTAAATAGTCTCAGCATGTGTGGTCTTTTCTATCATCTCAAACAGTTGAGAAAATCAGGTTATCAAGCAAAAGAAGAGCTTAATTTTGGGCTATTTCTGAGCAGGCAAGTCTTCAAAACCCTAATCGGTATAAGTAGATAACATTCCCACAATGCTGAGACCTCACGAAGAACACAAAGCTATTGTGTGCAAACCCAAATTAATTACCTAAGAGAAAAAAAACATCTGAAGATATGAGCAGCCAGCTAGGGAAGTGGGAAAATAAACAACTCAGCAAAGATGCCGAAATCCAGTAACTGTTGAACTCAAAATAATATCGAACCCAGTATTATATTGATAACTATAAGATTATAAAATGACCAAGGATCTGTTACATTAACACTTACTTAAATAGCTGGAGAATATAAGACATTCCATCAATTAATCACATCTCCATGGAAAGCAGGACTTAGCCAAAAAAGATTTAGCAATTTACATTGGAGATATTCCAGTTTCCACTGGTGGAGTCTAAAGAGCCAATATGTCAAAATGTTCCTCGTGGAGATGTGGAAAGACATGTCTCAGAAACAATGATTTCCAAATTTCTAAGGCAGTGACACTCTGTCCCAGTTAGGTAACTTTAATTTTCTCCGGGTTATGTGGATCCTATTATCCTATTTTTTAGTATAAGTCAAAATTCATTTAATTTGCAGACATTTGAGACTAGCAAAATAACTCTATGAGAATTGAAGACATTCATTAGTAACTCAAAAGTAGGCCTGCAATTTGAACCACTAATTTTAATTTAGGAATCTAAACTCTTTATCCATTTTGTATTTACACTCAATTAACGTGTCTAGGATTTGCTGTGAGAACGGGTGGGAGGTGGTGGTAGTTTCAGAAGACAAACTTCTCTTACTGATGTGCCAGCCAAGAATTAATTTCTTTGTTATATGACCTTGGGAAGGGAGAAATAGAACCAGATCTGGAATCCCAGCTCAGTCAAGCTCTAGGTGTACCACATCATTAAACTGATTATTTTAACATTACTCTCAAGACAATAAGTGGAAGTTTAAAATTTCCTCTTTCCGTGGGAGGAAGAACCACTTCCTTGCTCATGCTATGTAAACCATGGGACCTGAGATCTTTATGTTCAAGAGGAGAAAAGATAGATTTCTGATTTCTGTTAAAAGGATATAACACTAAATCATTTAGCTATTCCCCTAGACTTAGGGGGAGAGACCTTCTGAATCCATTTAATAATTAGTCTTTGAATGGTTTAACCTAGCTTGCCAGTAAGTAATTTTTGATAATAATGTAAAAAATTGAAAATGGGCAATGGAGGAGACTGAGCGTTGAGAGAGCTAGGTCAGACCAGGAAAGATCATAGAGGTCCTGGATCCTGGATGTCTGAGTCACTTGCTGAAAGCACAGAACCTTCCACCTCAGTGGAAGCTCCTCCCAACAGGAGCTCTGGGGTTTTCCAATTTCCAGCTTAGGTTGGTCACCATAGCAGGGTGACCTGAGCCCTCATTACAAGAAAGCATTGTAATCTAGTGTCATGTCTTCCCTCTCAACACTCTCCTGCCCCTGATCTTCCCGAGCCAAAGTGGAAGTAGGCCCCATGGCGTGTTTCCGTGTGACAGTAAACACCGACCTGAGCCAGATGAGTATATTGACCACAGCAAGTGTTTCATCAATGCTTAATTTTGAAAAGACATGTTTAAAGACCCTTTCCTTGTTGGATTTGGAGCTAGGTGCTGCCTGTGACTCAGATGTGACCCTGCCTTCTCTAAAGATGCTTAACCAACTTTGAACTGACGTGGGCCAAGTCTCTGACTAGCTGTCATCAAGTCATGGAGAAGTCAGCTGAAAATGTTTGGAAAGCAATACCTGGATGTGTCTACCTTGTATTATATTAATGGGTGGGTTTTTGGTAAACATTAAAATAAATCAAGCTAGAAAACATATGTACAGAATAGGCAGTCCGGAAAGCACTAGAGCCGTGGGGAAGTGTCACAGGGTCTGCAGCTGCTGGATAGGAGTGGAAATCCAGAAAGTCGTCAGAATGAATCCTGTTCTTAAGAGTGAGAAATGCTAGCTCTGCCTGCCCCATTCCAAATCCTGATGTTTTAAGTTACAAGAAAAACATAGTAGTGTTGATATAGGCC
>NW_011889017.1:1968408-1971208 GCF_000151845.1 Pteropus vampyrus
GTGCTCTTATGAGAATCTAACTCCGGATGATCTGAGGTGGAGCTGAGGCGATGGTTCGGTGGTTCTAGCACGGGCGGTGGGGGCGGGGGGCGGGGTGGCTGCAAATATAAATGAAGCTTCGCTCCCTGGCCTGCCACTGAACTCTTGCTGTGTGGCCCAGTTCCTAGCAGGCCACAGACTGGTACCAGTCCATGGTCCAAGGTTTGGGGACCCCTTGTATATACCATGGATTCAGTTTTAGAGCAACAGGAGCTTGCTCAAGACTAGGATATTCTGAACTGCATTGGGTTCTCTTAGATCAGCATCTTCTTATCTTGAACAATGGAAATCGATTAGTGCTCTGATAGCGCTTGAATCCTGTTACTGGCCTCTAATTCACTATAAGAGATTGAGCTAATGCAGCAGGTCTCAATCCAGGCTGACTTTGCTTCCCACTCTTCCTAGCCCCTAGGAGACAGTGGCCACACCTAGAGACATTTGTCACAACTTGGGGGAAGGAGAGCGATGCTGGCATCTGGTAGGTAGAGGCCAGAGATGCTGCTAAACATCCTACAGGGCACAGGACATGCTCCACAACAAAAAATTATTCCACCCAAATTGTAACAGTGCCAAAGCTGAGAAACCCGGGACTAGTTGGTTTTTCAACTGTAAAGTGGGTATAATAATAATTAATAAGCATAAAAAACATTCAGCACCATGCCTGACCCAAGGTAGAAGTTTAATATACATCAGCTTCTTTCTCTTGTTTGCTCTGACACTCCAAAGCCAGGATTTTTCTGTCCTGGCCAAGATCTGTTGTGTATGAGCAGGGGCTATAATTTAATGTTAAGAAACAGACATGTGGAAGTCTGATGTGGGATATCTATTGACTGTATCAAAATATATATATAGAAGCTACATGGCTAGTAAAGCTACAAACCATTTATCACAAACTTAATGCTAAAGCAACATTAACTTCTTCCATGATTTCTAGGGCCAGAAACAGAATCACTTCCAGATTGGCCAGATTTCTCCAACTCTTTCGAATCAGTTATAGTACAGGTTTTAGGCAAAAAGACAGAAATTCCATTTTCAAAGCTCTCTGCCTTAAATATATCTGGGATTACACGATCTGATGACTATATATATCACTGCTGTGCAGACCCACTATGTAGAGAGAGACTGTGATTTATAAACTATCTAATTAGTAATAAGAAGATAACGTGTTTTTTCTCCACGTTGTTGGCAAGGAGCTGGATAACAGCAGGTTAAAGTATTCTGAGAAGTTATGAGATATGCACGCAGTTTCCACTATTCATTAGAATTATTATAATTCTGGTTAATTAAGATTCTCTGCTCTTCCGAGACTACGGCTTGGGAATGTCCCTTTTCAAGAGTCACTACATTAGGAACTATCAAACTTTTTTATGATAGCATTTGTCAAATGGCCACAGCACTGTTTTCTCTGATTAGTGTAGTTAAAGTCAGCAAATGTCTTTATGCATATGAGTGACAGATGTCCTTATTCTATATACAAGCAAGTTTAGTGAATTAGTGAACACATAATTTGCCTGGATTCTACTCATCTAGGAAGCCATCCCTTTAGTTATGATTCTAGGCCACAGGGATCACTCCCTTCTTAGAACGACTATAGTATTTGTTTTCTGTATTGTTTCTCCTAGAACTTGATAATTCACTCTTCACTTATTATTTATTTCATGTGCATATGTCTTACCTCTTTAGTTTAACTTGAAGTTCCTTTTTTTGGACACTACAGGGTCATAATGTATAATACTTTACATAAATGTGGGCTCCCAGTGTTAAAATATTTGAAAGACTTCTTGTGCAAACTCCTTATCGGCAAAATCTAAATAGTCTCAGCATGTGTGGTCTTTTCTATCATCTCAAACAGTTGAGAAAATCAGGTTATCAAGCAAAAGAAGAGCTTAATTTTGGGCTATTTCTGAGCAGGCAAGTCTTCAAAACCCTAATCGGTATAAGTAGATAACATTCCCACAATGCTGAGACCTCACGAAGAACACAAAGCTATTGTGTGCAAACCCAAATTAATTACCTAAGAGAAAAAAAACATCTGAAGATATGAGCAGCCAGCTAGGGAAGTGGGAAAATAAACAACTCAGCAAAGATGCCGAAATCCAGTAACTGTTGAACTCAAAATAATATCGAACCCAGTATTATATTGATAACTATAAGATTATAAAATGACCAAGGATCTGTTACATTAACACTTACTTAAATAGCTGGAGAATATAAGACATTCCATCAATTAATCACATCTCCATGGAAAGCAGGACTTAGCCAAAAAAGATTTAGCAATTTACATTGGAGATATTCCAGTTTCCACTGGTGGAGTCTAAAGAGCCAATATGTCAAAATGTTCCTCGTGGAGATGTGGAAAGACATGTCTCAGAAACAATGATTTCCAAATTTCTAAGGCAGTGACACTCTGTCCCAGTTAGGTAACTTTAATTTTCTCCGGGTTATGTGGATCCTATTATCCTATTTTTTAGTATAAGTCAAAATTCATTTAATTTGCAGACATTTGAGACTAGCAAAATAACTCTATGAGAATTGAAGACATTCATTAGTAACTCAAAAGTAGGCCTGCAATTTGAACCACTAATTTTAATTTAGGAATCTAAACTCTTTATCCATTTTGTATTTACACTCAATTAACGTGTCTAGGATTTGCTGTGAGAACGGGTGGGAGGTGGTGGTAGTTTCAGAAGACAAACTTCTCTTACTGATGTGCCAGCCAAGAATTAATTTCTTTGTTATATGACCTTGGGAAGGGAGAAAT
>NW_011889017.1:1973008-1998724 GCF_000151845.1 Pteropus vampyrus
GGTAACACCATCAACATATTTTTTAAAAGAATAATGTTGGTACTTCAGCAAGTAGTTTAAAAGAAATGAAACCACTTCCTGTAAAGTAGAAAATTCACTGAATTTCAAAAGTGTGAGTCCGAGACCCCATAGACCTTCAGCAGGTCGTGAGTGGGAGAATTCTCACGCTGGCCCAGCGAACACCTCCAGCTCCCGAAAGCAGGCAGTAGTCCACAGAAGTTCACTCCTTCCACACGGACCCAACCCCCTGTGAGCTCCCATCCCAAAGGCTGACTCGTTTATTAGCCATATTTCCTCACTGCCACTCCTGGTTTCCAAAGGGACTCCCAGACAGTTTCAGGATGCTGCACTGTCCCCAGGTAAAAACCAGACAGGCACACTCTCTCAAAATAACGGAAATGCACAGGTATGACTTGCTGCCAAGAGAAAATGATCTTTATCTAGATATACAATTTTTAAATGAGAGGGAGGAAGAGTGCTGGGTTGGAAAAAATATTTTGCTTTTACATTGGCGAAACGACATTTATTATTTTTGCAAATAAATCTAGACAAGTATGTTATGAATTAAAACTTATTTAAAAATACAAATTTGAATAGAAGGCCTTCAAGTTCAGTAAAAATTTCTTCTTTTTTCAGAAAAAGGCAAAGTTTAGTACTTACACATCAATTCCAAAGAATACTATTAACTCAGCAAATTTTCTTCCAACACACTTGTTCCTTCCAGAGTCAAAAAAGGAAAATAAACCAAATCCTTTCCCTACATTAATTACTACTAATTTTTACAATCTTTAGGGAATAGTTGTTAAGATTCCTCAAATATAATGTTAAGACTGGTTTTGCTTCATTCGTATTGATCCAGGGAAATTATTAAAATAGAATTAAGGCTTTAACGTGAATTGCTGATTATTTGTTTGATTTTAATGTAGTTTCTAATGAAGTCCGCATCGATGGTGATTCAAAAGGAACTGCTGTGATTTAAGTTTTGGCTACTCACCTTTTGTCCCTTCACTCCATGGCAGTCACATTTCCCACAGCCAGAGCCAGCACAACCACCCTGGAAGTAAGAGAAAAAAAAGTCTTCAAATAGGAGAACACTTGCAAATTGAGGTCAATATTTGAACCAAAATTACTTTGGTATTTTCACCTATTTGTGAAAAAAATCCTACCCGGTTACTACGAGCACAGTCTTTAAGTACGTGATATCTGAATTTGTCCTCATGGGGCTGTCCATCTCTCCCACCCTACCAGATGAAATAGCAGCCCCAGAGGAGAACACATCAAAGCATTACTTAGTCCAAAAAATAAAGGCAGTCACTTCTACTTTTTGAACTGGACTCTGCAAGGGATTATGTTAACAGGACACAACCCATATTTGCAAGGCAGTGAAAATGTCACACACTTCTGATTTAGAAGTTTCAGACCTAAGACCATGGGAGATGGTTCAGGCGGGCAGAGTCTATGCTTTGTTCCTCTCATTCCCAGGGACTTACAGGCATGCAAAAAAAAAAAAAAATTGTGCAAAGAGAAAATACATAAAGGGGCTAAATTTTAAGCCCAAACCTTAAAGAACTGATTTTTAATTCAATTAAAAGCTTGAATGCTCAATTAAAGAACATTCAACAACAAAATGTCCTTTGTATGAGAGAAATGTTCCTTCATTTCTAACATCTAATGTTAAAACTGCAAGGAAAAGAATCTAAGCATGTAATAAAAGCTGGAGAAGAAGGGAACTAATGTGTTCAAATGCCCACCAGGTGGTACAATCAGTTATCATCTTATTTAATGAGATTAGTCTTACCATCCCCATTTTACAGATGTGAAAACTGAACTAGGAGGCTTAATGTAACATGCGCGGATGAGGCTGAGATTAGAATCCAACTTCAGCTTCCATTATGTAAAACTACCAACACATTAAAAGATAAACATGTGATGGTGCCGACCTATATCTGCAATTTCTTTAGAAGAATCCAAATTTTAAACAAAAATAGACAGAGGTATCGTGCACAGAATGTAAAGGGGTATGAAAGAAATAATTTTGTTAAGGAGTTGCATTAGAGGCTCTATACTAAGTCTGAAATAAAGTATATAGCTAAATTCTGCTTCGGATGATAATAGTTCCTTGAAAAATAAAACTGTACTCTTAATAGTATTGTGATTATGTGAAGTCTATTTTTTAACATACTGAAATCTCAGCTCCATGGTCATAGAGATTTTCCGCATAAAACAACTGCATCTGGAGATATTTATTTTATAAAGTGAAATCCGAACAAGTCCCTCCAAGACAGTGAGCTGCTCTTAATTTTGTATTTAGGAAATGGAGACAAGTAACAGCAGTCCAGACTCCAGAGACTGTGGATCTGTGTCTTTCCATGACTCACATTTTAGGAAATTTTCGGCATGCACTCTCATAACCTCGTAACATTTTAAATTAATCCATGTTCGCAATTTGCTTCACGTTCTGGGTTTTGATGATCAAAGACATGAGGCCAGAATCTTAAACCCACGCTTCAGAAGTTTCATCCCAAACTCACAAATACAAATACTGAGAGACTCAAAACGTGTGCCTCACTCAACATCACCATCTCTTGTCCACTCCACAGGAAAGGGCTGGCTGCTTCCCTAAATCAGTGGCTATGTGCCTCTATTGCAACACTTACACCATGTTTCTTATAGTCTTTTATGTGCAGGTACCCAGTACCCCATGAACACTTTGGGGGCAGGCCAGAGCCTCGCACTGAGCCAGCTAGAGACTGTATTTCATCTGAGATTGCATCGGTTATAAAAACCACACTAGGAAGTAAAGAACAGCGTTGACTGAACATCATCAACTGTTATATCTACCCCAATTTCAGAGTTGTTAAAGCATTAATAAACAGAATTTAAAAAATAAGAGTAGTAGGTACCCAACTACTGTTGTTTCGTTGGTCGTGGTGGTAGTGTTCATTTAATCAACATTAAATAACGACCTTAGATAACAATCCAATGACACTGTCATGTCAACTCACAACATAGTACTGCATAACAACACTGTGGGGAAAATACTCAAAAAAAGGAACTTGGAATGATTGTGGGACTGTTCCAGATGGCCAGGCCAGCCAGAAGAAAATGGAGTTTCTTGGGGCTGCATGGGCCCCCAGAGCTGCCCAGTGCTGCTAGGTTAGCCGCCCGTCTGGAAGCCCCAACAGGTGTGGCAGCTCCAAGTCACTGGGGCTCTGGGCTGGCCTCCTCTCTGCTACTGTCCCATTCCCAACTTTCCTATTTTGGAGCCAGGTTCAGAAACACATACTTCTGCTCTTTAAACTCGCTAAACTCCATTCCACTCCCACAGATACCAGAAGGAAGAACCAACCAGGTGAAGACTCATTGATTTGCAGTCCTCCTAGGAAATGTGCACCTACCAGACAGGCTTAGCTGGCAGAAACCCAACAACAGCCTGAGGCAGCGAGGGCTTTTCTACTTAGAGTTCGATAATGGTTTCTTCAAAACTCCAAATTAGGCAGGGAATCAAATGACTGAAGCTGAAAATGGCTATCTGGTGATTCTGGGTTTTTCTCTTCCAAAATGTTGACAAAATCTCAGAGGCTTATCTTTATTCAATTTTAGGGAGGTTATAAAAATGAATTTCCTGGAACTATTCCCTTAAGCTATCAGTAAATGCCTTAATGACAGGGGACTCCCAGATAAGAGGTTACAGGGGCACAATTGTGGATGTTGGGGTCAAGTTACTTTGTGAGCCTTTGCTACAGAAACATACCCAGCGTGTGTGGGTAACAAATAATTAGTTTTGCCTTAGGCAACACTTCAGGTCAGAACAACCATTGGGGAAAACCTGAGATGAGAAAAAAAGAACTAAAGACTTTATCATAGGCTCCATTATAGAAATAAAGGACCCTCGCCCTCCTTCCACCAGCTTACATCAAGCAAAAAAATAAATTTTTTTTAAAATCTCAGACCAAAGACTTTCATGGCTCCTTATCTGCTTTATTCATTTGGAAAATTTCAGAACCAATTCTGGCCGTAGAAAGCAATTCCAAAGAATTGATAATTCTAAGAATATCTAAGTTATGGTCAACTTTTCAGAACAAAAGACATTTTTTAGACCACGATGTCTGTTTCACATTCTGGGTGGCCTAGCATTTTATGTAAATGGCTCTGTTAGAAAAGAAAAGAAAAATTTTAAAAAACCTAATTTTTAGAATAACAAACAAAAGTCATGAGCTGCACATTTACTTTACTAAATAAAATCTATTTTGAAATATCACTATTCTAGGCCTTTACGATCACTGTGACATAACATCCCATATCACTAGGGTGATAATGGATATCACCCTAGTCTTATAGAACTATTTTAGTTGTGATTCAAGGATGTACTGCTAAAAAGAATACCAATAATATTCTGAGTATCTCTTTTCAATCGGATGTAGTACGTGATTTTGAAATAGCAAATTAAGATAAAAGCCTTAAGTAATGCAAATCTTGATCCTCCATTATGAATTACTATGTTTGAACAGGCCAATAAACTATATATGATTTACTCAGATTCGCAATTTCATTGGTGACCTACATGTTAAAGGATATTTCACAAATTTCATGACATCCCAAGGAATTACATTTTGCATCTGGACCTCTCAGCAATATCAAAAAACATGTACAGTCTCACAGACTCAAACAGCTCCCTACTGGCTACGCATCTGAGAGAGTTTATGAGGTTGCTCATTTTTCCCAATGTCTGGATTATATTGGGCCCCATCAACTAGCTCCCATCCCATCTGTTTCAGATTCTAGAATGTGAAGAACTTGTACATTCTGTGAAGTACTCACTCTCTATCTTCCTGCCTTTCCCCTCATTGGAGTGCTAACAGTAAGTAAATGAGCTCCAAATCTCTATAGCAATGCTTGTGCTTTCTTCCCATAAGGCAATTACTTACCCCAAATGGTCCTGGCAGATGGAGTAGGTCATCGGGAATGTGGCTGAAAATCCCAACGGTTATAGAGTTGTGGGCCCTGGTCTCTCTTATAGAAGTAGACCATTGATGGCCATTAGCTATGTAGGTCACCAAGACCAATGGGGAAAAGAGAACCCTAGAAAGTTCTCAAAGGAAAAATATCATCATGTATACCCTTAAAACTTAGAAAAACTGAATGAAAACTGAAGCTATCTGGACAGCCCTTTTAGTCTCTTCCCAGGAGACTATATAGCTAATAATTTACCATGAGAGTAGAATAAGTTACCTCCAAAAAAAAGCTGAACCGAATTAATTATATTTGAAACACAACAAAATACATCGGTTCTTAGTGAAGCCTGTCAGATACACACGTGCACACACCACTTCAACAGCAGGTTTCAACTTTAAACACAAATGAATAATATAATTGGAAAGGAATGTAAAAGATACAACAAAGCAATCCCCAAAGCAAATATCTTCTATTTTCTGTATGAGTCTCCTTATACTTTTCAATATATGATAAAATAATTAATATTATTAAATTTTCTTTCATGCCTCAGTTAAAAGATTTCCAGAGTCAGACCATCAGCACTAATCCTTTAAAGTATGTGAAGTTCTAAAAATTCCCAAAGATTTACGATATACAGCACTAGTGCCAAAGAAGGAAGGGGAATGATGGAGGTCAACGACTTTAATTTGAAATAAAGCCTATTTCCGGTCTTTCTCTGATCTACAGACCAACAGGGAGCTCTTATCAACATTAAAGTGAGTTCCATGTGGGGATGCAGGAAAGGGAAGGCTCGCTAATTCTGTTTATAGAGTGCCTTTTAATTTAACCAAAGAATGCCAATTGCTGTGCTGCTGCTGTTACTGGTGTGTGTGTGTGTGTGTGTGTGTGTGTGTGTGTGTGTGGAGAGAGCAAGAGTGAGCACGTAAGGATGCAGTATCATGCCAATTTGTTATCTGTGACACACCTACTGTAGGAAAGCATATTTGGAACGAGTTAAACAGAGTGAAGTCCTCAATTTTCCGATTTTTTTCCCCTGCTTCTGATGGGAAGTAGACCTTTACACCACAGCTTTAATGATTTTTATGTGTTTCACATCCCACCAAATAGGGACACGTGGAGATCTGCCAAGTCTAAACAGCTTATCTTTCAAATTCCTTTCCACATTCCCTATGCTGTGCAAAATGTCAAAATAGTTTTGTGGTGATTTTACTATCCAAATTTTCTTTCTGGCTGTAGCACTTCTTCAGGGAATCTTTCGAATAATTATCTATCCAATTAAAGAAATGTGTGGAGACAAAGGAATGTGTTTTAGGGCTACCTGGGCAGAAATTAAAAGTATGCAGAAACCGAAAGTGGAGCTTTCATTACCCCCCCAGTGTGACTATCAAGTGGAATGACCACTTTGGAAAATCATTCGGCCACACCTCCAGAAGCCAAGCCTGCACACACATCTTTCCCAGAAATTCCGCTCCTGGCATATCCCCAGAGATGCGTACAGGTGAGCATCAAAGGCATGCTCACACATTTTTATTACTGAAACAATATTTGCGCTGATCACGTGCTACTGGAGTTTGAACTTTTCAATTCTATTATTATTTAATTCCATTTCATTACCAAAAAATGTTGATGTGGTATATAAAAAATGACCACCAAACAAACAAAAAAACACCAAGGGCTCACGCTCTTTTGGGATAGAAAAACATCATAAAGAAATAGAATATATATGAAGGATTTTAATATTTATTTTCTAACTTCCATCCTGTTTGTGATTTTAATATTTATTTTCTAACTTCCATCCTGTTTGTGATTTTAACCAGCATATGCTATTTTTGGTAATTCTTGTTTTATTACCATGAGATTCTGCAAAATACCCCTCTACACATCCATGCCCCCACCCTTGCTCCAAGAGGATTGCCCTGAAAGAGAATCTTAAAACTTCTTCAACAGAAGAGCATACCATATGGCCCTACTGTAATCAGTTCAAGTACAGGTGAAACTATTTACAATGAAAGAAGTCAGAATAATGGTGATCGTCAACGGGGTTGACCAAGAGTGAGTGAAGGGAGGTTTCTAGAAATATTCTCTGCTTCCTTAGGGTGGTGGCTACACAGGTGGGTGGTCCCATCTGTGAAAATTCATTGAGCTGTGAACTTACAATTTTTGCACTTTGTTGTACTTCAATTAAAAAAGAAAAAAGTAAGGCATGTCAAGAATGTTCACAGCAGCACTATATACAGCAGCCCAAGATGGAAACAGTAGAATGGATAAATACACGACAATCTGTATTCACAGAATGGAACTGTCTACACACTGCGCATGCACTGGCTACAACATGAATGGAATCTGCAGACATAATACTGAGCAAACCGAAGCCAAGCACAAAAGAACACACCGGGTGATTCTGTTTACGTTTACATAAAGTTCAAAACTAAACAAAGTTAAGTTGGACAGTGGTTACTCTTGGGGGCTATTAGTGATGAGGGCGGGGAGGCAGGGGACCAAAAGGGTTTCTAGGTTTCTGGAAATATGCTGGCTCATAATCTTGCTTCTGTTTCATGTGTGTGTTCACTTTATGCAAGATGCATTGATCTGTGTATTTTAAAAACAAAATTTACTCTCCAAAAAGTGAAATAGAATTTTTTAAACTAATAGCAAAGTATCAGCCAACTGTTGCAGTTCAAATAATAATTTTTGAACTTCCAAAAATATGCTTGGTATTATAAAGGGTGATTAACCTCCAAGGAGCTCACAACCCATGTGTTTTCATGTGCACTTGTTTTATTATTATATCATCATCATTTGTGATAAGTATAAGAAAGATGTGATTCAAAATATGTTAAAATAATTCCTCATCATTAATTCAACAGAAAGAAGAATTCCTTAAATAAAATAACCTTTCCATTCCACTCAATCATGGAAAACATAGAAACAATATACTTACTACTTTTTAGACTTATAAAATATTTCTGCTCTAATTTGAAAACAACTACAAGTGTTGATACATCCTTGGCAAAAAAACAAATTAGCATGAAACATTTGAGAAATAAACTAAACTTCTGATATGCAGCATCTCTCTCTCCTATAGTGTGACTATGGATGGTGCATGTGAGATGCATGCTATGCTGTTTCTCATTAGAGACCGACTTTGCAGAGCCTGCACAGGGCTCCTAGCAAACCACATGCGCTGATGAAATGTGGGTGTTTGCTAGGCTTCTCTGACCAACAACATGTGATCACAGTCTGTTCTCATTTTTCCCCATCATACAATTTTTGTTGACTTGATTTCAATTTTCTTCCCTGCCTTCCACTCAACGCGGGTGGATATTAAATGTCCCTGCCCAGGGAATAGGATGAACTAGAGGGAATGATAATGAAGCCCAGCATTTCACCTCCAGGTCACTGGTCTAGTCCAGCTGCAAACAGATGTGACTATAATTAGTTGCCATGTGACAGTGGTTCAGTTGGCTCTGTGTGAAGTGAGTTGGTGGCTTGAGTGTGTCCCCTGGGACCCATGGGTAGAAACACTGCCTGGAGGTATGAAGTGGGGAGTCAGGGGGCTCTGTTAGTGGTTGCTGACTCACTGGCCCGATGTACAAATGCGGAGGCCCGGGGGTCCTCCTACGCTCCCTGGAATGTTCTCTGAGAACAAGTGACTGTCCTGGGCAAATGTGTGGACTTAGAGACCCTTTGGCCCTAAGTAAAACTCACATTTCCTAATTTTAGAGGACGAAATCATCCATCAGTAAATTTCTCACTCTTAGTAATTCTATCCAGGTTCCCTGAATCTTTTTCTCACCAGCTCATCCTCCTGCCCCCATACAGCCATCACCTCTCCTTTCCCTCCTGTCTCCCCACCATCCACTCACTTGACTCCCCTCATCAAAGGCTCTTTCATGAGAGCCCCAAACATATACTTCCCAGCCATTCTTTGAAGAATAGCAAATTTTACCCAGCCAGGCATCCAAAACGATGTTGGATTATTTCCTCCGATTCTAGAAAAATATGCAACTTCTCTTTTGGGTTGAAGTACATGGAGCTCTTCTAGCCACTTTTGTTTGTCATCTTTCCCTATCTGTGGCTTCAAAATACAAACTCTTTCCCCACCCCAGTTTGGCCACCACCACTGAGATATCCACCTTTATTTCTTACGTCTGAATTCCAAGTCGAGCCCTCACAGGGCTATGTCAGCAGAAACGGAAGCTGTCTCAGGTGAGCCAGGACCATCCATTCACTCACACTTAGTCTCAGTGCCCAGTTTCACCTAATGGATGATAAGATTTTAGCATCTATTCTGCACCTGGTAAAGGCCAGCCATCCTCCCACATGCGAAGAGTGCAGGGTTGAGCATGTTAGTGAGAAGGAGGAGGAAACGAGAAATCACAGCACAGCTCACCCTCCAAGAGAGGTGAGAGAGTCCCACAGACATACGGAGGAGGGGGCCCCTCCACCCTGTCCAGGGGATGCAGGGATCTCCAGAACAGGGTCTCTTGGGGTGGTGAGAGAAGGCAGGCGTGGGGAGAGGCACCGCTAAGAGAAAGAGGCAAAGGCAAGATACAGCATAGCCCAAGGGCACAACGCCTGGCATATGGAGAAGTGATGGAGCACGAGAGGGAGGCCAGAGCCAGAACACTTTTAAAAGAAAGTGGCAGTGGAGATATACTCTCCTAGGAAGAAAACAGAATGAGAGAGAGACTACACGGGGAACTGGTTGGGAGGTGGGCACAGGTGCTGGTGAGAAGGTAACAGGTAAGACCACCAAGTGCTGAGGCAAATGGGGAGTCAGATTTGAGGTCCTGGACAAATGGCCTGAGCGTAAAGGCCTCGCGTCAGCGTAGCAGAACCCAAGCCCACTGTTTCTAACTTCTGTGTTTTTCTTGTTATATTAATACCTTTGATATTAAGAAATTAATCTATAATTATCTTAAAACGTGATACCAAAATTCCTGAGAATCCCAGCAGCTGGATATAATAGGTGCCCTCTTTTTCATTTCTAGTCATAAATAAATTACAGCCCCATATATTGCATATATAATCCCGAAGTTTAACCTTTAATTCAAAAGCATGTTTTTAGACAGAAGTACAGTGTGCTTTCTTCATGCCCCATCATTATTGCTAAATCCACCGGGAGTAAGAGAAACGCAACACAGTGCCGTGGTTAGAAATGTTGTCAGGGGTCGGAGAACAAATAACAGAAGAGAAGGAAGAGAGAGATGAGAGGGAGAAATGAGAAGGGGAGGAAAAGAAGGAGTGAAGGAAGAAACGAAGGGAGGGAGAGTAGTGGGGAGGTAGGAGGGGGAGTGTGAAGGAAAAGAGACCAGGTTCTAACATCCAGGCAGGCGCCCAAGGCCGCGTCCTGCTCGGGTTTTTGGTGTGGAATAAGAACGTAAAGTTGGCCCTTTGGCCATCTTTGTTGCATGTCTCTCGTTCTCACACCTGTGTGTGAATCCCATATTCACCGTGTTTCTTTTACCATCCTCACATCACAGTCTTGGCAACATAACATCAATATATTATCTTTAAAATACCGTTGCAAAAGTGCTACACGTCTGAAGGAAAGCAGATTTGAAAAGAGGTTAGAATTGGTCCCCTGGCCTTAAAGAACTCCTGCTCCAACCACCCTCTGATCCCACCCCAGGACCTTCTCTGCATTTTGCCTTCAGAAAAATTCCTAATAGGGTCTAAATCTGAAATCAAAAGAACACTCAGTGAACTTCTAATGATTTTCCTTTTGTGCCCCAGAAGATGCATTGCATGTTACTACATTAAATGAAAAATTCCAAACTAGCAGTCTAGTCTAACGCCGCATTGCATACCTGTACTGGACAGCTCTCAAGAAGGATTTATGCGAGTAGTGCGCCCATCAACAGGGGTATCTTTAAAAAGACGTCTTAAAGGCTCCACTTGCTCCAGGGAAGTGACAGATACCTAGCACAGAGGCATGAATACTAGCATTGTGAGTACTAAAAAGTGGAGTCTGTTTTCTCTTTATCCCATTGTGTTCCCCTTCTGATCCTTTAAGGAGCCCTGTAGCTGGTAACACACTTAAGATGGAAACATGAAAAGCCTAAGTGAGTAGCGAAATATAGCGAATATACCTGAGATGCAACTCAAAAACAGAGTTTAATTAAACCAACGGTAACAAGATTATGACTTTTTCCCTGAAACAAGTATTTTAAATCATTGCTATTTTCTTCATCGGATTAGCAACATCCTTCAATCTAGGTTTGGAATGTGAGCTGAGTGGCATGATCCCCACTCTGTGTTGTCTGTTTCCATCCTAATAGGATATGTTCTTCTCGAAAGTGGACAGTAAATGCTCCTTTTCTGTGAAACTGTGGAATATGCTATGGTCTAGATGACTGGCTGAACAGGTTGTTACTCTCGCTTACTCTGTAAGAATTTAATGAGCGCTTACTATGTATTTGGCACTGTCCTTGTACTTTGAAGTATAAAAGGATAACTCAGACATGACTTGTGCTATCAAGGAGCTTATTGTCTAATAAAAGAGAAGTTGTGCCCTGCAGGACTAACTCCAGTACAAGGAGGAGACCAAACAAGTGTGCACAGAGAAGAGCGAGGACTTACGTGTCAGCCTTAAACAAGATAAAAGTATTGGAAAAAAATAAAGTGGGAGAGGTTAGGAGAATGCAGACTACGTGGACCTTGAATGAAAGGCAAAGTGATTTCTATTTCATTTTCCAGTAGATCTTTGGGAGCATTTAGAAATTCTGAACTGAGGGAAACCAATTTCTTTCTCTGCGTTTCCGTAACATTAGTCTGAGAGTGTTGTGTGAAGTAGATTAGAGTGACGAGGGAATGAGACAGCAAGTTCTGACAAGAGGGAATGGGAGCAGAACCAAAGTAAGGAGAGGAAGAACTTAAGTGATTGAGAAGACAGCATAGCTATGATTTAGTGTTAAGTACAGAAGAGGAAGGAGTTTTCAATGAGTGTGATTGATTGGATAGACGGTGACTCCATTGGTAATAATGGGAAATGATAGGAAGAAAGGGTAGGGGAGGGCAAGGGAAAGGAAGGGAGAGAAGAAGAAAAGGAGAGAGAAATAAAGAATGTGTCTTATTTTATAATAGGAGAAGTTAACCGATTTTCATTTTCTCAGTTCTCAATTGTCAATTCTGTCAGACCAATTTCAAAGGAATATTTTTATTCCAATGCCAAACTATATATCTCATATTCTTCTTTTTTATCAAACTTTATTTAACTCTTGATTATATTCATTGATGCAAGAAATAGCACAAATCCTTATGCAAGAAATATTATAGATCCAGCAGACAATCCCCAAACTTCATCTCAGCCCATCGTTTCAACCGCCTCCTCAATGAAAGTCCAACTAGGGCTATTGACGTGAACATAAACTTGCTCGATGATCATATACTATTCTAGGTGATGTGCAAGACTGTGAATAAAGCATGGTTCCTTCCTGCAAGTATATTCTAGTCAAGAAGGAGAAAAACGCCTATAAAACCAATTTGAGAAGATGACTGTTATTGCTGCTATAAAAATACAAGATGCTTGTGAAGGAATAATTATCCTGGACTAGGATGATACACTGGAAGAAAGAGATGAAGGAGGAAGAGAGTGAACAAGTGTTTAGTAGCCACACCTTGTCAGGCACAGGCCAGTCTCAGCATATGCTTCACGGAGGCAGCAAGTCAACGGAATCCTGAACCATGAGTGAGATGGCAGAGCATGGGATGGCGAACACGAACATTCCAGAAGGAGGAAGCAGTGAACCCATATGGAGATGAGAAAGGACAGGAGAAGCTGAGAAACACTGAGAAATCCACAGAGGACTGAAGCACAGGAGCATGTACTGGTGCAGTGGAAAACGCAGCTTCAGGCCACATGGTGAAGGGTTTTCCGATCACTCTAATGAACTAGACACTATGCTCTGTGATGGGGAAGACACACAATTATTCTCGGTGACAAGGGTAGTAAAATGGCTATTCTTCCTTGCGGGATGGCATCTAACCACAAACTATGCTTCAAACAAGTAAATTATAATATCGGTTAATTGACCGCTACTTCCATTGCACAGAAAGAGAATACAATATCCTGTTATGATAGCAATCATAGCTGTTCACCTTTCTCGTCAGATATGGAACATGTTTTAGAAAAATATGCACCTTAAGACTAAACTCAGCCAGCCAGAATGAAGCTAAAATGTAATTTTCATGACTGCATCAGTCTCAAATACCAGATTCATTTATAAAGCCATCTTCAAAAATAAATGGAAGGATTTGCACTCTTTATAAATGACAGATTCTAAAATGCTTCTCTAAACTCAGAGAAATCACTCTTGGAAACATCGTCATGATCTTTAAAACCAGGTTTGAAAACTCAAACAAAATGTAAACAAATTTCATGTGACAAAATTTCATGTAATAAACTCTCGAATGGGTTTATTCTGAATGAATACCCTGAAAGGCAGTGCAGCAATCCCTCTATGTATTTGACAGAGGTCATAGATCCATCTGGAAGATTTCTATGTGACATACATCCAGGTCACATGCAAATTTGAGCAGGGCTGCAACTAAAACCATCGACAAGTTCATCGGGCTTTTATGGAAGATAATGAATGGTGGACCCAAAATGCTACTTTGCAAGCCATAAGCGGCACTTTCAAAGGACCTATCTAAAGACACAAGTCAACACTTATGGTTAAAGAATTAAAAATGAGGTAAACCACAGAAGGAAGTTCAACTTTTGCTAGTCAAAGCCGTGGTTTCTCGATGACATGCTCTGGTATTCACACTGTGGCCATGAGGTGATGCCAAGAGATACCTCTGAGGTTCTTTTGAGAGTCATCATTTTCAAACCACACTTCCCCACTATAACCCTCAGCAGTGTCCTACTCCTAAGACTTAAAAAAGAAAATCCTCAAGTTTACCAGCACCTATTGAAAACAAATGGTCTAATCCGCTGATAAATGTAATACTATATACTTCACAACATGTCTTACAACTTCAGGAAGACTTCCAATCTTTTCCAAGAGAACTTAAGAAAAATATTTAGTATACTAACACATTCATAATTTACTATGAAAATAAATAGACAATAAATCAAATATGGACAATATAACTCATTCCCTTTCTCTGGTCCTTCAACTTGAATGATAACACAAATAGATCTAGTTTATTTTCTCATTTACATACATTAAACACTTATGTCCCCATCACCCATATTGTGTACACATAGAGTTTTAGATTTGTAGAAATAGGAAAACAGTTTACAATGGCAAAGCACCTAGGCATGTTAACATCTAGACAATTCCAGAAAGCATTTTGCTACCACTTACTGTGAGGTTTAAATTAAACAAAGAGAATCCACATCGAGTCAGGGCAAACTGCACAGTGAACACAGTTCAAAACAAATACCTCCTGGTGAGATTTATCTCGTTGGAAACTGAAACCAAGCTTAATAATTGTATTTTCATATTTTGATGAACATCTTTATGTGCTGCCAGGCAGCTAACTCTCTTTGAAAAACTTAATGTCTTTGCCACAAACTGCCAATTCTAGAGTTCAAATTTCTATGTTAATTTCTAAGTAAAGTTTTTAGAACAATTCATTTTATTTCTGCATTGAGGGAACAAGGTGTTATTAAAGGGAATACCTAACAAGAACAAAGCAAATGAATTGAAAGAGAGGTAATAATCAGCACAGAATATGAGGAAGATAACTTTGAATGCAATGAGTTGAGCTGGCTTTTGAAAGAAATTAAATATAAATGAGCTAAAAGCTAATAAAACTATTCAAAAGGAGAACCTGGCCAAACAATATATAAAAAATGAAATCCTTAGAAGAGTAAAATAATAATGATGTAATCGGCCAAATTCACAATAAACTGGCAACTATTTGGTTAATTTTTCTCTATAGATAGATACCTGACAATTAAGAGCAACAACACGGATATCTTTGTGTTACAATATCTGATTTAATCAGATGGCAAAAATGGCTTCCACTTCCAATTCATTTTATGACTTGCAGATAAAATACTAGGCGATAACTCAATTCTTTTGAGTTGCTTTTTCTTTATTTGTTGGATTCCAACACTAATCTCTCATGTGTGGCCACAGTTACTGTTGTCTTAAATTAGCAAAGGGATTTAGAGTAGTAAATTAACCTCATATTAAGAATCAATAGTATCCATACCTAAAACTTATATAATGTTATTAACCAATGTTATCCCAATAAATTAATTTTTTAAAAAAGAATCAATAACATCCCAATTACTATATGAATCACAATGTCTCCAGGCCAACTTTATATTTTTTAGTATATTATTATTTCTAATATAAACTTCGTAGTTGCCATTAATCTTATTTTCACAGAGAAATGTAGGCATTATACATCTCTGTGTGTCTCTGTGTCTATATACATGAAAATATTCTTCTATGATGAGCGAATTACTGAAATCTCTTATTCACCTTTTTGATCAATTCACAATGTACTTCTACAGAACCTTTAACTTGAAAATATATATTTCTTTTGAAATTAGACAAATGCAGTTGTTTCTGCGATTAAAAGAAATTGAGTTATTGTTTTGATTAGGCTACTTTTGATTAGGTTTACACCCTTATATTTAAGGGTGAAATTATGTATTTAAGATTGATTGATGGCTTATTATGTGTTAGGTCCTGTGATAACGAATGAGGTCTCAGTACTCACGGGAAAGGCTTTATAGTTGGAGACTAACAGAAGCACATCCCTTACCATATATGATAACTTAAATTAAAAGGTGTATGAGGGAAATGTAGTAGATGTATTCTAAAGTTAATAGAATCCAACCCATAAACTTCTAAATGAAATATATTTTGAAAAGATAAAGAGTGTTAAAAAATCCCTTTCAGTCTTTCATCAACATGTCTTGAAACAGATCGAAAACAAGTGAATTCATAGTATGTGTTGTATTTCCTCAAAGTTTAAATTTATTCAGTCTGAAAAATTATTCGATCACATTATGCATTCACTATTCAGCATATGAGGTAGAAGACTGGTTGAGTGCATTATAGTTTAACACCATTTTTACCAGTATCCAACAAACAAAATAACCAAAATCCAACAGACTAATTTAGACAGTGATATATACTTCAATATTTTTACAATTGTTTTAGTCTATTTACTCCAACTCTATGCCTTATCTCTATTAAAAATACAGTCTGAAATTACCAATTGATGTTAATGATAAACTAATAAATTAATATTTGCTTTTCAGTCATAAATTTCAATTTCAGTTTAATGAGACCTTTTGATAATCTCACTACACCAAAAAAAAAAATTAAAATACCCTAATACACTACAGTTTCTAAAAATATATATATTAAATTTATAATCATTAAATATCATCAAAAAGGTAAAGATTGAGTTTTGTTCAGTACAATTTAAATGGTAGATGCATTTCACAGCATTAAATATGGAAATATGCATAGGATATATGCAGCCTTGATTTATCAACCAAAATATTGATTCACGCTATCTGGCCATACTGGGCAACCCAGAGCTCTGCACCATCAAAATTCTCAGTATGACATCTGGATGCCAGGGCCTACTGCCAGTTCTCCTCATTTTCTCCTGGCCCTGGAGTGATTTTTGATATACGCACTTTACTCAACTCTCAGACCACACACAATTAGATTTTTTCCATCTTGTTAATTTGTGTATTTTACCTTTTTAAGGCAATATTCTCCAGCTCTTGTTTTTCTTTCAATAAATCATCATTTCCTCCTCCTTCATCCACCCAGTCTTAATTATTTTATATTGTTTTTTAGCTCACTGCCCCTAATTAGGTGGTTCCTTCAGTGACCAACACCATGATTCACTCTCTAGTCTGACATGACATGTTTATTCTAAACTTTGTGCAAATGGAAAACAAATCGTTTGGAAATATTTCATCAACAATAATTTTTTTTTTTTTAAGGTTTGTCTACAAAATCTAGGTGGAGCAAAACACATGATAGGAAATCTTATTTTATAAAGCTCAAGGAGCTGAAGGAATCAAAATAGCCCATCTTTCCTCTTTTGTTTTACTCTGTTGACTAGACAGGAAACTGGAATAACATAAACTTTTCCCCTTTGAAAAGCAGAGCAAATCTTTACTGAAATGGTTCACTGGCCAATCATCTGTGAATGGTTCTCAAATTTTTGGCTCACAACAAAAGTAAAAGCAAAAGTTTATTTTTAAGAATGTGTTCAGATAAAACACATAATGCGATAAAATGTTATAATTTTAAATAGAAACAAATCAGTCATTCTCATTGAATTCTGTTAACTTAATGAACACAGAAATTAGAGATCGACTATCGTCAACTGACATGCATTGCACAGGTAGGGCCACAGCCCAAAATGTCACATTCCCAGGCAGCTTCTTATACTCTGTGTATGTGATGTACAGCTGTACCCAGTCCCTCTGAATGCAGTTGCCCTTGTGACTGTGTCGCCATGCAATCCAATCTTAAATCTCTGTCCTGAACTCTGAAGCCAGGAGCCTTCCTTCTATTCCATGTCACCGCCACCCTGTATTATTATTGTAAGTAACCTCTCCACAGAGAATGGGCTCATAACTTACCAAACTCCTACATCTTTAGTATTAACATTTAACGAAAACCAAATATTACCACGGAGAACGCAAGACAATATACTCTTCCCCAAGCTTCCTAGAGATAAGTGTAGAGTGTGTGTGCCTCAAACCCATATTGTGTTAGTATTTTCCTGTTTACTGAGTACTGACTTTCACTCTGAGAAAATGAAGAGTCCTGGAGATGGAGGGTGGTGACAGTTGCACAACAATGTGAATGTACTTAAAGGCACTGAACTGTACACTTAAAAATGGTTAAAATGGTAAATTTTATGTTATGTATATTTTACCACATAAGAAAAAAATGTGAAAAAAGGTTTTTTTCACAAATTCTACTAACTTTCCTTAAAGCCTCAATGTTCTACCAGCAATGTTCCTGCTGGAGAATTATTCTCATCGTAAGAAATAACCTTCCATCCCTGGGAGAGAGGGATGAGCCCACCATAAATTTCTCTGACTCACTGAGCTCCCCCTCACATTCCTACACAATGGATTTGCCTCCGCTAGAAAGTGGCAGCCAAATTTTTGCTATTGGATTCCAACCTTGGATTCTCTGAAAAAAAAATTTTGATGTTTGTTCCCTTTCCACCTACCAGATTTAGGGGCCTACTTGCTTAATTTTTGGCTACATTCTCCTGAAGCACTACCATTTCTGTGTGTGTGTGTGAGAAAGAGAGAGAGACCTTTTTTTTTCCAGTTTTATTGAGATATAACGACATATCAATGTATAAATTTAAGGTGTACAGCATCCATTTTTTATATTTATAGAAAGAAAGCCTCAGTGCTTCTTTAACTCCAGCAGCCCAAGAACTGCTTACCCTTTGAATCAAATGTCTCCTCAAATTCCTCAAAATGTATTTAAGGCTCAACTTAAGTAAACTGAGAAGGAAGATACAAAATGACGAGAGATTGCTCCATTTAAATCACTCCTTAGAAAGCACTCCTCTAACTTCTCCCCCAGAGGTAGCTCTAGCTGGCTGAACCCTACATACTCTTCAAACCCTCCTGGAAAGCACCCATACAATGAAAAGCATTCGATGAAAATAGAGCCAAAGAATATGTGGAGTGTCCTTCTCTACTCTAAGTCAAAACCACCTGGGCCAAAGAAAGTTAAAGGTCGCCGGTGACTTCAAGATGACCTTTGACCTCCAAGAATGATATGCCTAATCTAGCACTTAAAAACTGGGAACTTAAAATCAGATGAGAAAACAGAGAGTACTGTACGATCAGTTAAGTACTGGGAAACCACCTAATCATTCCCAATAGCAAGTACGAAGCAGATCGGTAAGAAAAATTAAACCATATCACCCTCTCTTAAAACCCACTTTGAAACCCGCATTGAAATGAGCAAACTTTGTATTATTTTTGTCATCAAAATGGAATCGATGTTATGTTTTAAATGAATGAAAAACTAAATTTTACCTCTTGCGTAAGCTTCACAAATTGCATAATTAATGAAAACAAAAATGTAATAGTTGATACGATATATTATTTCAAAGAACATTCCTTCCAAACCCTTATTAAGGTTATTTCATAAACTGTAAAGAAGTGTAAGCTTTGAACTATCTATGTTAGGACCAAGTAAAAATAAATTCCTAAGAATCTAGGAAAATCCAAAATTAAACAGTTAAATGTTTACTATTCTTAAAAAGAAAAAAAAGTAGGCCAGATTTTTTTCAGAGCCAACACATCTGTAACAGTTGTGTCAAAAGACAAAGTTCAGAACATCCTCATCCCTAGTGCTGTTTGGCAGAAACGTCAGGGCAGCAGCTGTATTCCCAGCATGCTCTCTAAATAAGACTTTCCCAACAGAATGCTCCAGAATGCGTCCCCCGCCCTCTCTCCAATCAGGAATTCAGCATGACTGCCGAGTTGGCATTCAACCCCCACTTCTCACGAGTCTGGGTTAATTAGTTTCTGAGGTCGAAGGCTCACAGACTGTGGGCCATATTCATGGGAGGAACATAGACTAAACTTTTAAGGAATTACAAACCATAAATGTTAGTTTTCAGCTCTCAGTAACATGTTTGCTGTCCCCGGGAGAATCATTAATTCTATCCCCTGGAGTTAACTCAGTCAATTGCCCAGGCTGTACAGGCCTGTGATGAAAACTGAAAACTTAGCAACACTCCCTTCTCACCCCGCTGCAGCCCACGTCCAAATACAAGTTCCCGATAACTCTTAAGAGGGACAGAGGGAAGGTGGTAGTCGAGGAGGAAGGAAGGAGAAAAAAGTAAAAGGTTAAAATAATGAATTTTGGCAGATGCACCGTCCTACCTCACTTTTATCAATAAATCAAAGAATGGCAACTCTGGTCCCATTAATTAGTTTTCTTTAAATCCATTTATTTTTCATTTTTTAAAAAGGAAATTGTTTTCACATATTAGTTTGGTCTACTGACTCAAACATGTTAATATAATTCTCTCTCTCCCTCTCTCCTCCCCCACTACTCAGGCTCTTGGTTGGGGGCAGGGGGTGAGTGTCCTGTAAAATTATGTCCTAACAGGGCCACTGGCCCCTAGACCAGATGAGTTCAGGAATCAAGGCCTCTTCAGTTCCTAGATATTCTTTTGACACTTTTCCTGTTGCCTCTTTTTCTGTTTTAATAGATTTTTCTTCCCTTCCTAATCTGGCACTGAAAACCAGTGTGTGTTAGAATGCAGGCACCACTCAGCATAGCTAGGTGCTCTGCTAGAGGGGCGGGCTTTGCAGCATGGTCTCACCAACATCCATCCACCTTGAGGGTTCAGAGAACTTTGCATTTCCTTCTCAAGTCTCAGCTATGCTCCCAATGCCTCAAGTTCAAATGTAAGTAATCTGGGAGCAAGTGAAGCATGACCTCATTTCCTTTCAGTGAGATGAAGGACACGATAAAGAAGGAAAGGTAGGAAGGTAGAAAATCACAAAAAGATTAAAGAGCAAAGAGTCAACTGAAAATAAAAATTTGATTTATTTTCCATGCACAGGTTGCATAATTCTCCTGCATAGGTAATCTGAGTATATCAACAAGGCCAGAAAGGCCTGGGGTAGGTTCTAAACAACTACGAGCATCAAAGTAGCCCAAACAAAAGGATCAAGGAGGTAAGCCACAGTTCCGGTTGTGAGAGGCTGTCGCATCCATGACTAAAGCAGTATACACTTATAGTTCATATTGTTACCTCAGACTGTTAACTCAGAAATGACACGCATCTATACTTTCATCAAAGATCATAGTAACCAATAGGTGAGCACCACACATAATCAGATCAGAGAGAGTGTGACATTGAAAGTCAGTGGAGTTTATTTTGATAACAAGGACACAGCTCAGCTAATGGCTAATGATTTTCCCCCCGATGAGCCCGTTTCCGTGATGTCTTTCCTGTCGAGGACTAGATTAAAAAATCAATCTAGCAGAGCTGTAACAGTGGCATGATGCTATCCCTGGCTTTCAGGGAAGGGGAATCAAGTACAGAACTCCTGAGTAATCTCTACCTCCTTGCACATCCTGTGAAGAAATATGGCGAACAAATGGATTTATTTTCTGAATTATGGACTGCATTCCAGTAGCACTTTATCCTGTGGGCAATCTCGGGTTTGGGGAAATGCCCATAGAAAACACTTGAACCAGGCATTTTAACTCAGTTTCCGTCAGGGCTATTCTTCATCATTAGAGGAGTAGATTTAGACTGAACACCAGGTTCAGTAGACTTCACAGGAATTCCTGATGATCAACCCAGAGACCAACATGCCTGTTAGGGTTACAGTTGGGGTGCAGGAAGAGCTTCCTGCACACCCATCTGCTGGTGTTGTCTCTGAGAGAATCCCAAATATCCACCACAAAGAGGAACAGATGCTTTTGGTGACAGTTCCCAGCAACGTACACAGCAAGCATGGACTGAGCTGGCAGGCAGAGTGGGGACGGCTGCATACCCTAAAAGAATGAAGTCATGCACTAGCCTGCATCGGGGAAATCCTACACAGCAAAAGATCATCACCGAGATAAAGAGCTGAAAGCTATTCCCCAATTCAGCTTTTTTAGGAGCAGAGTCTGGCAATGAGCTGACAGACAGCGGCATCCACATAGCATCAAGCTTCAGACAACGCTCAAGGACATAGAGAAATGTCAACTTTCTCTATGCTGTAAGATGGATCTGTCACGACCAGTTTCCTGAGCAGGTCCATCACTGTCACCTTGAATTATAATGCATGAAAAGCAAGACAAGGCCTCCAACCCCGGGATCCTCCAAACCAGCCTTGGAGTCATGCTAATGGAAATGTGGCCCCTAGCCGGATTAAAAAAAAAAACAACAACAACAATATTAAAAAAGAATGTAAAAGAATGGCAGCCTCCAGGAAGATAGGCCAATGTGGCAATTAAATGCATGTGTCATCCTGGACTGGACACTGGCACTGGGAAATATGCTATAAAGAATAGTATCAGTTAATTGACAAAATTTGAAAATGGACAGTATATTGAATATAGAATTGTAAGAATGTTAAATTTCCTGAATTCAATAAATATACTTAAGTGAAAAAATATCCTTATTTTTGAAAATCAGGCTGAAGTGTTTAGGGGCTAAGGGGGACAACTTCCACAACTTACACTCAAATGGCTTTGCAAAAAGTAACAATAATAATTTGGAGAGAGAAAAAACACAAATGTGGCAAAATGTAAAGAAGTGATGAATCTAGTTGGACAGCAGTCAGTTTATTTTTACGATTCTTGTAATTTTTCTATAAATTTAAGTTTTTTAATAAAGTTTTTTAGGCAAGATAAAGAAATATTAGAAAATTGGAAAGAAACCAGATTTTAAAAAGGATGTAAAGCAGCAGAGTTGCATTCCACTGGGGAACAGCAGCCCCGGACCAAATGTAAAGCGAGCCATTTTGAGCAGCTAAGGATTAGCCACAAAGAAAACCTCACAGAGAGGACAGTGGCTGCTGACGAGGGCACAAACAACACAATGCGCACACAGGAGAAGGGATTTCCGGTCACCCAGCGGGCGCAGTGGCTTCCCTGCCATCCACACTGGCAACATCAAGGGAGGACAATGCACACACCTCGTCTGTCTGATGTCCAGGAAGCCCCTTCTTCACTTGTCAGGGCTGGACGTGCATGCAGGGTGTGAGGAGGATGGAGATGGCCCTGCCTCACGGCGTTTGTGGTGACATGGCAGATGGAGCTATGCATACTTCAGCATCTCAAAAGAGGACAGAGGGAGGACTTTGGAAATAGGGTCGCTCAGGGAGTTAAGGATTCCCAATGTAAAAGGATCATCCTGCCTTCGAGTTCTGACAACACATACAACATAGAGACTAATGTGTTTTTCTTAAATGCACCCTGAATTACTCAGCTGTAATCTGAGGGCTTCCCTGCACAGAGATGTCATGTGCGTGGTTAAGAAAACAGAAGGGCTTGAGGAGTCTTTCCAAAGCATCTTTGCGCTTGCACAACCTGCGGCCTGCAGCCAGCTTTCTCTTTAGCGGTCCTTATCGCTCTGTAGGCAATCCCATACACCAGAAAAAAAAAAAAAAAGCCTGCTTCTTGCTCTCCAAGTTTGCAGTGCCACACATTTAAAAAACACTTAGACAAAGAAAACTGATCTATAGCTGCAATGTTGGAAGCAAATAGAACTTAATTAGCAAGGTGTAGATGATGACTCTGATGAAGTTTGCAATATTGCAGGATTTTCAGATTTCAGTGGTTCCCCAAATCATAGCACTGGAATTGGTTCAACCTAAGACACATAATATCTGTTTAATGAAAAAAAAAAAAGTCTTATAAAACATTTAAGGTGGTATGTATAAGGTCAGCGTTCTAAGCTCTTTAAACATTTTTTATAGAACAATGTATCCGTGAGTTAGACTGGAACATGATCAGCACCTAGAACATAGACGCCTAAAACAAAACAGAATGAAATAACTAAATGTCCTAGAAAACAGTTGTCTCAAAGCCCATGGGTCTGATTCCAAGTGGCTACTATGTAAGACACAGTGGTTGGCCTCAAAGAACATACAGAGACTTTGCACTGTAGACCAGAAGGCAGATACTGACTATGCCCTCATTCCAGGCACTACAGAGACTTTGCACTGTAGACCAGAAGGCAGATACTGACTATGCCCTCATTCCAGGCACATGTGCCGCAATGCCTGCACAGGACAGGGCAGATAAATTACAAATGGCATCTGTCCATGATGAGGTTGAGAGAGCCTCAAGGGCTAGGCTTAGGAGCTTGGACCTGACACAAGATGCAAAAGATGAAAGGGACAGTTTGAGTGGGAGGAAATGGGGGAATAAAATGAACAAGGAAAGACTTGGCATGACCAGATCTCTTTAGGAAGAAGACAGTCATTTAAGTCAAGTCAGGTGAGTGCTTAACAAAAACATATTGAATTAAAGAATGATAGTCCTTTGACTTCCCCAGACAATTTCAGTGTGGTGTGGCAAGGGAATAAATGATTTTGAGTTTCACAGATTCAGTTAAATACTGGCCAAGTTACCTAACTTCTCTGAATTCAGCACTCTTGACCATGAACATGGAAATAATCCCTACCTCTTCAGATAACTGTGAAGATTAAATAAAATGACTCACTAAAAACACAGCTCAATGAATCTTCCTTTTTCTTTTCCTAATATTCCAGGGGCGGGCAAGTTAAAGCAAGGAGGAGGGAAATCGTTTGAAGCAGTGGCAAATGGGAAGTGACCTCGAGGGAGAGGAAAATAGAACCACCACCTTGAGAAGCCAAGCAGCGTGAAGTCACTGGGTGTAAAAGCCAGCACATCCACACACCTCAGTGCCCCTCCGGCTATCACTGAACACCTCTCAGAGCACAGTGGTGGGGAGGCTCACCCAGGTCACTCTGAGTCATTCAGAAAGATCCAATTATGTAGACAGTGTGCTCTATAAAGAAAGGATTGTGCATAAACAATTTTACTAAAGACAGACATTGACAGCTAAAATTTAAAAAAGTATTATAATGTCTTAAGAAAAGCTTCATCAAATTAGCTCATATCCAGTGCTCAAAGCGTGTTTTTTAAAAAAAAAAAACTTATTTATGCGATAATTTGTTAATACGGGAAACTAAACCAAACTAAACACCTTTATAAAATCAGGAGAGCCTAAATGTTTTTTCTAGAGTATAGGATTTCCCTACATTATAAATTATCATAAAAGTACTTTGAATAATGCTGATAGATTGGACCTATAATTCACAGGCATTAAATGAATATGGAATCTAGAAAATGACGTATATTTGGAATTATTCAAATAGCAATTTGTTACCTTATTTTACATTTAGTTTATAAATTTGACAAACAGTGTCAGAAGCAATTGAGAAATCATAAAAGTAAAGTCAGCTTCTGGAGCTCACTATATCTATTCGAATCGAATTCACAAGGGCCGTCCACAAGTCCCACGCACACGTCATCACATTTTGACATCTGACGAGACAGTCATATAAATTGCACTCTGAGCCCCACAGGATGGGACTTAGCTAACTACTGGTCACAGCGCATCCCAATCGGCTTTACCAAATAACACCAACCTTAAGGGGCCTTTGTGGGAGTTTCTGAAAGTGATTACGCCTTAAAGATCATATTTTGGGGTCCAAAACAAACAGAGAGAAAGAACCACCTTATGTCACTCAGCTGGGTGGAAGGGTCATGACACCTCACAAACATAGTAAAAAACCTAAAATGTCTGTGGGAAATTGGCTTTGTGAAGCCAGAAAAACATAAATGCTTCGACAGCCGAAATGGTTGTGACCTTATTCTGGGAGATGCTAAAATGAGACCAGACCTGCTATAGGACAATTGCTTTCCTCTTCCTACACCGCCCACACAGCCACTTGTTGGTTTAGGTTTGAAATAGCTGACTTGGATCAACCACGTGTGACTGCAGTTCACCTGGATTGTGAGATTTCGAAGCTGCAGTAAAGGCTGATGAGATCAGCTTAGGGGCCCAGATTAGTTCCTCTTCTTTATAGACAAAGAATAGATAAAGAAGCAATAGGAAGATTAATCTGCCGGAAACCAATTTGTGATCATCCTGCTATACTCACTAAGAGTATATTAAGTACTTCCTCTTTAAAAATGTTTTTCATTAATAACGATGTAGTTTTCCTCTTATAATTCCCTGATCAGATCATGTGAAAAAAAAATATGGAAGAAATATGGCAAAACAATG